>NW_016807514.1:579490-628249 GCF_001698545.2 Rhinopithecus bieti | reverse complement strand
AAAAAAAAAAAAAAAAAAATACACAAAGGACTACTATGTCCAAGTCTTGATCAGATTGTGAGAAACAAAGACACTTACAAGGAACAGGAATATTTCTGACTAACATCTGGGGTAGAATCATAGGCTTATCACCTTTTTAAGCTAGCCACCTTCACTTTGTCACTAATATATATGGTCTTTATGTGTTTTCTTCTCTGACACTAACTAGCTAACCTACAACTCAATTCAAGTCTGACTCTAACTACCCAGAGCTGGTAGGGCTCAGTCCCACAAGACTTCCTCCATTTCAAATGTCAGTTCCAAGTGCTGAGTCCCCAGGTTCACTGCACAACTGCCTGGATGACTACAAATTCAAGGTGACCACCACCCCGCCTCAGGTCTGATAATTTGCAGCACATCTTAGAATTCAGGAAAGTGCTATACTTACAGTTTTATTGTAAAGGATGCAACTCAGGACTATAGCCAAGTGGAAGAGACACACAGGACAAGATACAGTGGATGGGGTGGAGCTTCCGTGCCTTCTACAGCACCTTGCCACCTTCCAGAGCTGGCACACAGGGCAAGATATGGTGGGTGAGGTGGAGCTTCCATGCTTTCTCCAGCTTCCATGCCACCTCCCAGCACCTTGATGTGTTCACCAAAGAGAATCGTGTCATTTAGAGGGTTTTACAGAGGTTTCATTATGTAGATATGATTACGTCACTAGCCATGGGTCACTGAACTCAATTTCCAGCCATTCTACCATTCCCAGGGGTCAGAGGGTGGGAGAGTTGAAAGTTCTAACCCTCTAATCACATGTTTTGTTTTTTCTAGCAACCAACTCTAATCCTAAAGCTATCTAGGGGCCCACTATGACTTATCACATTAGCATTAACTCAAGTGTGAGCAAAAGGGGCTTGTTATGAGTAACAAAAGATACTCTTATCACTCAGAAAATTCTGAGGGTTTTAGAAAACCTATGCCAGAAATATCAAAGACCAAATGTATTTTTTATTGTATTATGTCTTTCCAATATGCTAGGAGTAGAAGCAGGGAAGGGCAGGCAGCCATCTCAGCAGGAGAAGACAGCATTTTACCTACTTCAGTATAGTATTATAGAACACATATGCACACCATGCATTAGCCCATGACTAGTCAGAGGCAGAAAATGTGGAGCAGTGTCTGACATCTTCTAACATTTTATGGAACTAGGGAGAGAGAGGCTTTTCTGAGCTCATGAGTCTTTCTCTGTCAAGGAAGCCATCAATTTTCTAGTATCTTCCTTCACTCTCTTCCTCCTACATGAATTGTAATTAAGCTAAAATGAACTGAGAATTGATTCCATCTTCTTCACAGAGCCCACAGAATAACAAATCCACTTCGCGTTTTCTGATAATTAAATTACAGCATTCAAGGGATGGGTCTCATGCATCTGCAGAGACAGTCATATTGGACAGTGCAGAGGAGCTCCATAAATCTCTTCCTAGGCTGCAACCTACATACTGGGAAAGATAAAAGTTTTACATGAGATAGACAAAAGCTTTAGGAAATGAGAAGGTGAGAGATCTCATCGCACCTCTAAGCTTTAGTCTCAGGCTTACAGTGACCCGGCACAATCCGACCCAGGCATTGGAAGATCTTCCTGGCTCTCACACAACCCCATGCACCCTTTAAGCCCCAACTCCAAGGGCCCTTTCATGACAAAGACTGAACGAAGGCCTCTGGCTAAGGCTGGATGTCAGCCTTCCTTTCAATGTCTCTAATACTTGTCTTCATTTCCTTCCTCCCATTATAACAGCCCAGGAGCCCATTGTGTATGCATATTACTGCCATTCATCCCCTCGGGAATATATGCTCCCTAAACATAAAACTGGACCTCATTCTTTGGCTCTGCCCATTAAATTTTGGTGGTGCAGTTACAGATCTTGGAGAACAGTGAAACCTCTGGAAACTGAGGTCTCTATTGTGATCTCAGACACTGACGCGGCTGCTCTCACAATACAGACAGAGGCAGGAAATAGGTCAGGGATATTAACATTCTGTTGGAAATTCACAAGTGTGTACAAAATACCAAAAATAATCAGTCTGGGGAAAACATGGGTTTGAAAACAAACCTAATCTAAAATCAAAACAATGTTGACTCACAAGAATGAATTCATTTTGGAAGCCAGCAATTTCAGATTTAATTGTGTTGATTTGTCATTTTTTTCTCCCCCATTCTCTTTTCCATGCCGTGTTATTAGAAAAGGCTCAGAGCTGCCTTAGTTTTGATTTATCTTGTGTGGCAGAAGCCCCTCATGCTTCCAAATACAGACCCCACAGCCAATTCTCACTTCAAGTGCAATTAAAAGGACTTGAACGCCCAATTTGAAATTTCATCCTCATACTTCAAAGAAATTAGTTTGATGAGTGATTGCAATGGAGTGAAGCTAATAATGAAAATAATTAATGCCTGGAAATACTTCACAGGCACAGGAAATGCTTGCATACCTCCTGTATATTTAAAGAAAGCCCCCGAGTCAGAAAAAAAGCCAGAAGGCCAAATTGTCCAATCCAACTCCCAGAAGTTTGCCTATGGCAGCATAATTAAGAGATGCCTCCTGACACCTTTCTTCTTGGACCAGCATTTGTAAACAGGGAGGCCATTTAACCAAATTCACATAATTGCTACAGAAAACATGGCCCAGACTTCTAAATATCACCAGCACTCAGGAGAGAATAACAATTAAAGAACATGAAAGCGTGGGTGGTGCATACGAGGAAAAGGAGGTTCTCCACCTCCATGTCTCATCCTTAACCTCACACCAGCAAACTTGAAAAGTTCACTTTAAAGGCAAGATTCCAAATCACGTTGATTGGGAAAATACACTTCGGTTGCTTCTATTCCTCTGACATATGCCATGTAACCAAACACAGAATGGGAATGGCAGAGCACAGAGGCACTTCTGGCATGCACGCTAGGAGTCTCAGGATCGGGGTGGACTTGGCCTCTTCCTCAATCCCCATTACAGATTTCAGACCCATCTGCCTTCTTGGGACAATTTCCAGTCCCCTAAGTCCGTACTGGTTTTGCTCAACTGCTCTCTGTCTCTCAGGTCCTGCTCACTCACTCTGACTGACCCAAGTCTTTGCCTCCTAGCCAGTTTTCTGACTTTATCCTTCCTAGAGAGACCCATCCAACACACTGGCCTTTGGATGCTTTTTCTTCTGTTATGGACTAAATTGTGTTCCCTAAAATTCATATGTTAAAGCCCTAACCTCCAATGTGACTATATTTGGAGGTAAGGAAGTTTAAGTGAGGTCATAAGAGTAGAACCCTAATCTAACAGGAAAGATGTCCTTGTAAGAAGAGGAAAAGAGTGGATCTTTCTCTCTCTCTCTCTCTGTCTCTCTGTCTCTCTCTCTTTCTCTCTCTGTGTGTGTGTGTGTGTATGTGTGTCTGTCTGTCTGTCTGTCTGTCTCTGTCTCTCCTTGCATGCACAGAGGAAAGCCCACATTGAAGACACAATGAGAATGCAGCCATCCATAAGCCAGGAAGAAAGCCCTCACAAAAATGCAATCCTGATGGCAACTTGATCTTGGACTTCTGGCCTTCAGAACTGTGATAAAATTGTCTACTGTTTAAGTCACTCAGTCCGTGACAGTGTCATGGCAGCTTAAGGAAACTAAGATACCTTCCTTATATTGTCCAACATTTCTCAGCTTCTTGTCTACCTTGTCATCCCTTTATGCCTTGCTGCCATTATGCTAAGTTGTCCCACACCACCAGTCACTGTTTCTTCAGTCCCCATCATCATCAAACCCTCCTCCTCCTTCCATCTCCTGCACTCAACTCTTCCCCCTCCACATGTCTCAAGACTTCATCAGAATCTCCTGTCTACTTACCATCTGTATTAGTCCGTTCTCACACTGCTGTAAAGATGCCACCTGAGACTGGGTAATTTATCAAGGAAAGATGTTTAATTGACTTACAGTTCTGCATGGCTAGGGAGGCCTCAGGAAACTTACAATCATGGCAGAAGGTGAAGGGGAAGCAAGGCAAGTCTTAGGTGGCAACAGGAGGGAGAGAGGAGCAAAATGGGAACTGCCAAATACTTCTTAAAACCATCAGCTCTCATGAGAACTCACTCACTGTCACAGGAACAGCATGGGGGAAACTTCCCCCATGATCCAATCATCTGCCACCAGTACCCTCACTTGACACCTGGGGATGACAACTGGAGATGAGATTTGGGTGGGGACACAGAGCCAAGCCATATCACCATCCCCATCTCCTCCCCACTTATCAGACATCTCCTTCCTTACTTCTCTCCCTTTTTGCAGATTCCCATTAC
Source organism: Rhinopithecus bieti (assembly GCF_001698545.2). NCBI lineage: Eukaryota > Metazoa > Chordata > Mammalia > Primates > Cercopithecidae > Rhinopithecus > Rhinopithecus bieti. The sequence continues at coordinate 623,936 of NW_016807514.1, read as the reverse complement.
TTCATTAACAGCCTCCCCAGTGCCCTAAATTGTCCTATTGCTGGTCAAAAGGACCCCCTCCTTTTGTGTCCCATGTTTTTTTGACATGACCCATTGGTCTTTGAATGCTTCCTTGCCTTTCAGGCACAAGAAGTCCTAGAATCATATTAAATGTTTCCCACTCCAGACCTGAAAATGCCCCTTTCTGTAAGAATCTCTGATTCCTTTTTGGGGCAAACAGTATTTAACACCCATGCTCTGGATGGCAGGATGTCTTTTGCTATTGGGGCGTCATTGCTCCTAGGCTCCTATGCTTTTTCAGTGAACAGAGCTAGAAAATATGTGTTTAAGGAAAGAAAACAGAAGATGAGTTTATACTGACACTTCCTATTCAAACTGAACCCATAACTTTCTAACACGTTAAATCCTCTTTCCCATCCCCCACATCTTCCTTGGCACCCTTCTGTTTTGATTTTTCAAATCTTTGGAAGAGGCCGTGTATACTCACTAAGTCCCTTTATTCACACCCACACATCCACCTACTCCTGACTCACTCTGATCTGGTCTGCCTCCCTTCAGTCAGTGAAACAATTTTGTTATGGTAACCATGCCCTCATGCCAAGGGACTTTTTCAATTTTTATCTTATCAAAGCAGTATTTATTTGACACTATAGACCCTGCCTTCCTTCTGAAACACTCTTCCCTGTACTTCTGTTAATCAATACTCTCTCTTTTTTTCTTTTCCTGGAAAATTCTTTTATGTCTCCTCTAATTGGCCATGCAATGTTAAAGGTACTGAAGGCTTGAGTCTGTTGTTCTCTCTCACACAGACTCCTCTGTCCAGGAGAGCTGGTACCTGCCCATGGCTTCACTGCCTCGAAAGTTTTATCTGTGGCCCAAATCTCTCCTTAACACTCCATGCACATGTATTTAACTCTCTACCCCTGACTCTGCATGGATGCCTCTAAGGCATTTCAAACTTACCATGTTCAAAAGTAGCCTGGTTCTCTATCCCACCTTCACCCATCCAATAGCATTCTGAATGAATAGCCTTTCCATCTCTTCTGCTGCCCAAACCAGCTCTTCCATGGTGGCTAACAGTCCTAGTTTTAGAGCCAACCTGCGAGTCTTTGAATCCTATCCTCATCACTTCCTAGCTGTGCCTCATTTTTACCATTTTTAAACTGTGAATAGGAATTGACCTTGTGTCACAAGGTTCTTTTGAGGATTAAATGGCATACCCCACGTAAAATGCTCAGCACATGGTCTAGTAAATGTAAGTAGTCAACACACGACACACGTTTCTCTCCCACTTCTCTCCTTCACCCCCTGGCTACTACATCTGCCTGTCAGACAATGTATTTCTTATGGCTGTAAACTGAGGCAGCTCATTTGTGTCTATATAGCACTTTTTCCCTCTCCCCTTCTTCTTCTTCTGATCGGGTACCCATCACAAGTGTCTCTAGTACTAAAGACTCCATCACAGAAGCACAAAGTTAACTTAAGCAGAACTCAGCAGAGCCCATCAAGGAAACTTGCTCAAGCTCCCAAGGAAAAGGTGACTTCCTTTGTTTTTATTGCAGTTCTGGATTCATCAATTGTAACTTCGACCTGAACCTAGAGCAGTGGTCATTCTATGTCACTGATATGGTTTGGCTGTGTCCCCACCCAAATCTCATCTTGAATTGTAGCTTCCATAATTCCCATGTGTTGTGGGAGGGAGTTGGTGGGAGATAATTGAATCCTGGGGGTGGTTTCCCTCATACCATTCCCATGGTAGTGAAGAAGTCTCATGAGATCTGATGGTTTTTTAAGGGGTTTCCCCTTTCACTTGATTCTCATTCTCTCTTGCTAGCTGCCATGTAAGATGTGTCTTTTCTCTTCTTTCATCTTCCACCATGAGTGTGAGGCCTCCCCAGCCATGTGGAACTGTGAGTCCATTAAACCTCTTTCCTTTATAAATTATCCAGTCTCGGGTATGTCTTTATTAGCAGCTTGAGAACAGACTAATACTAAATGGGATAATCCTACTGAGAGTGAAGCCAACACAGAGGAAAGTTGAAAGAGGTGAGAGAGGTAATTGAAAAGTAATAAAGGGAGAGGAAGAGAGGGAGGAAGAGAGAGAGTTGAGAGAAAGAAAATATGAATGATGTTATTTGAATTTCTGGATCCAACTATGCCTGGAGCAAGACATTTTCCTCATTTTCCCAGTTATGTAAGCCAAAACATTCTTTGTTGTTGTTGTTTAACATACTCTGAGTTAGGTGTCTGACATTTGCAACCAACATTTTTCCCTAGCACAAGAATTTTGTTCAAGAGTCAGGACATCTTGTAAAGTTATATAAAATATAGCAACAAATCATAGATTTAAATTCAGAATAAAAAGATAACAGTGAGAGTAAGATTATAAGGAGATCTTGAAATAAATATAAAACAGCAATTTCTACACTATCTCTACACTTGGTGGAGGTAAGGCATAAATTTTGGTTCTAAGCTTCTGTTTTTTAGCTGACACACAGAGGGAACACTAAGAATTACATAATTTGTAGTGTACACAGAACTATAAGCCATGAAAGGCTCAGGAGAAACACATCAATTTTTTGGTCCTGAGACGAAACAGGAAAGCCAGTAGTCATAACTATTGCTTTCCAAACACTTTATGACCTGGATGGATGAGAATGAAATCAATGTATCCATGTTCTTCAAAAAGAGACCATCTGTTTCGTTCTTCTGTTCCTATAGCGAACCCTCTTGATACCTTCCCCCAGATGCCCTCAGGCCACCTGAGTTGTGATAGCTGTGATTCTCCCCTCAAATGCCTGCACCTCTCCTCTTCTTGCTCTACACTTTAAGAGCCTGCCCACCTGAATGCAAGTATGGCCCAGAAATAGAGGCATTAGTGCCCACTTCATCCTTTCTTGGGACAACTCTCAAAGAGTGGTGGCTGGGAGCTAGTGACAGAATGCCCAGCCTCCTCATCTTGGGGTAGGGGACAATTCTGGGCCATGCTGCAATGGTTCCTCTAAGAGTCTCCTGTAGGATTGAGCCTCATATGCCCACAAACATAGCCCTGTCTGTAGTGCATCTTAGATTGGACTTTTTCTATTCCCCCTCCCACTTTCCCTACTTTCTCACTTCTAGGATCACCTCTCAAATAAACTGCCTACATAAAGACGTTGGTTCAGGGTCTGGGAAACCCAACCTAAGATAGTCACTGATTCTTCCTCCAACATGCCTGGAACACTCCTGCTGTCTGCCGTGCAAATGCACCTGCTGGATTTCCTCCACTTGCCGGAGTGTCCACAGCTGCAGCAGAAGCACAGCAGGGTTGTGCTCCATCTCCAGGCCCTCTGTGGTTGCTTCTGAAGAGAGCTTTAGGTGGAAAGTCCTGATTTCATTACCATCCAAATATAAATTATAGATGTCTCTCTATCATCTATGTTTTTATAAATTTTCTGTGTTTTGTGTTGCTTTGACAACCTTAGGTCTTTGCTAATCCTGAAGCGACTATCCTTCCCAGGGAGAATTCCTAGAGACAGCAAATAACTGACCTGTGAGTGTCCCTTTCCTGTATGAACCACCCACTCCAAATCACACATTCCAAACCCTGTTCTTTATGTAATTTCCATGCACCAGGCCAACACTTCCCCTGCCCTAAATTACCCCAGGGTCAGTGTATTAGTCTGTTCTCACACTGCTGATAAAGACATACCCGAGACTGGGTCATTTAGAAAGGAAAGAAGTTTAATTGACTCACAGTTCTACATGGCTACGGAGGCCTCACAATCATGGTGGAAGACGAAGGAAAAGCAAAGGGATGTCTGACATGGCAGCAGGTAAGAGAGAATGAGAATCAAATGAAAGGGGAAACCCCGTAAAAAACATCAGATCTCATGAGACTTCTTCACCACCACGAGAACAGCATGGGGGAAGCAGCCCTCATGATTCAGTTATCTCCCACCAGCTCCCTCCCACAACACATGGGAATTATGGGAGCTACAATTCAACATGAGATTTGTGTGGGGACACAAACAGACCGTGTCGGCCAGGTATCAGACAATTAGAGACCACCCTGATAAGCTCAGTACTAGAATCTTAAGCTTTCCGGCCCTGCCTTGCCCATTCTTTCCTGTGGGAATCACAGTTAAGTCTCTGAGCCCTGCTCCCTGCTGGCTCCTTCTGCTTTCTGACCAACCTGGTGGTCCCCGTGTGGCCGTGCGTGGTGTGGCCTCCCTCTTGGAAACTATAAAGTGTAAACTGCACTTTCAAAGGCAGTTGTCTCCACGTCTGTCATCTCATCATGCATGTTTAAACCAAACCCTGATACAATCTAAACATTCCCTTCTTTCTGATCCACCTTAAACCTATGGGGTCTATGCTTGCTGCAATTGTGGTTCAGGGAAAGGATAAGGCCCTGGAGCCCAGGGGCATGGTGGGAATTCTCCCTGAATGTTAACTAGTAATGCAGCCAGTTCACATCTCTGAGTGTGGGCTTCTTGGTCCTTAAAGTGGAATGGATGCTACCTGTCTCACAGAGCCATCGAAAGAGACACAAGAGAGAATGTAAGAGAGTGTTTGGTACAAAGCAGGTGCTTTAGATTATTGAGTTATTTTCTTCATTGTATTGTTACCTTAGATACAAATTCTAGGTTCAGATGACTTTGGGGTACAGTCAGATAAAACCATTAGCTTCAAGCATCACCACTGATTTAATGGGATATTGAATTGTTGGATGAATGAATGAATGAATCTTTAGTTTTCTTCCTAAAGAAGTTCCTGTGCAAAACATCTTCCCTCTGAAGTGTTGTCTTATGCTCCAGCTTTTGAATTCTCATTCCACACACTTAATTCAAAGCACTAAGATAATAAATACACTACCAATTATTCAGTTTCACCGACTATTTATCAGGTAATAATTCCTTATTTCATTTAGCTGAAAACTTACAAAGGAAACAAAATGACCAGCAAGGGAAACAACAGAAGGATTTACTGCAAAGCCTGCCATTACAGGAACACACCACTACCTCTCTCCTTGTCTTTTCTTTCTATGGTGTTAATCTTACATAAGTGGTTATTACCACATGAAACACATTAAGATTATTTCAATTAATCGTGTTTGCTACATTGTTTTAAAAGATTATTCTACTATTTACTGGCAATTAAACAGACTTTCATGTTAAGTATGCTACTTGAGGGTATGTTGAGTGGGTCTATGGATATAGCAATTGAAATTGTTCATTTGCAAGAAGCTTGTCCTTTGGAAGTCAAGAGTGTCTAGATATCTCTGAGGTGCTGATTTGCAAGGGCAGAAAAAGATGAATAATCACATGAATTAGTTCCTCGGATGACTAAAGCCTTATAAAGCTTTAAACACTTTTGTCCTTGCTTAGAATTAAAGAATATTTTCCACTTTGCAAAGACATTACTACCAAGAATAACCAGAAATGGTTAATAGATAGTTGTGGCCAAAAGAAGCTTACCGCATGCACACTGGGCTAAGAGCAGTATGCTGGTTGTGTAGAAGATTTAAAGTCATGGCTCCAACAAGGCAGTGGGGCAGGGGATGTAATCTAAATTGTTAACGTGTGGTGAAGGGCGAACTTGAAACAATCAGAACATACATGACCTTAATGCCGGAGCAGGCTCCTTAAGACCAACTTCTGGGCAAGGGTTAAGCTCTGGTTGCTAGATGCTAGAGAGGTCCACCTGTGGTGTATTTTATTATTCAGATCAAAATACATTATAATTTCAAGTGTGACTTCCTCTCGACACATGGATTATTTAGAAGTGAATTGTTTAATTTTTGAACAGTAGGGGATTTTCTACCAATTCCTAGCTTAATTCCACTGTGGTCAGAGAGTCTACTCTGAATTACTTTAATCCTGTGAAATTTGTTGAGATTTGTTTATGGTACAATGTATAGTCAATCTCAGTAAATGATTCTACATACTTGAAGAAGAAAGGAGCCTTTGTAGCTGTTGGATGCAACGTTTTCTTTATATCTGTTAGGTCTTTTATTAGGTGTCCTGTCCATATCTATATAATTCTTCTTTTTATTATCTTCTTGTTTCATTAGTTAAGGAGTTTATTAAAGTCTTCCACGTTGGTTATGTATTGCTTTTCTTTCTTTAAGTTCTGGCAATTACTGATTTATGTATTTTGTTTTTTGGGGGCGTACATACACATGTACTAATATCCTTCTGGTCAGTTAACACACTTACAGAATGCCTCTAGTTCTACTGGTGCTTGTTGCCTTGCAGTTTATTTTGTATATTATTAGTGTGACTACATCAACTTTCCTTTGGTTAACGTTTGCAATGGAGTAGCTCTTTCTTATAAGCATCCCATAGTTCCTTTTTCAGTCTGACTATCTTAATCTTCACATACTTGAAGAATTGAGTCCATTTACATATTATGTAATGACTGATAAGGCTGGTTTATATCTGCCATTTTATCATTTACTTTGAACTTGACTCAGTTGTTTCATATTCCTTGCTTCTCCTTTCCTGTGTTATTTAGAATTAATCTATTATTTTATTAGTTCTCTCTTTTTATCCCTAAAACTATATTAGTTAATAGATAATGAATGATACCATAAACCAAGATTCCTGGAATACTACTTAAAGGGGAATTTCTAATCTTAAAGACATTTATTAGAAAAGAAGAAAGGTTGAAAAGTCAAAGATCTAAAATTTTATCTGAAGAATATAAAAAAGAAATTAAATCAAATCCAACAAAATAGAAGAAAGAGGATAATAAAGATCATAGCTGATATCAATAAAGTAGGGGAACATATAAAATAGAGAAATTAATGCAATCAAAATTTTGGTTATGGGATTTCAGAGAAAATGGCAAAATAGGAAACTGCAAAGTCCACTGCTCCAAAAAGGCAATAAAAAAGCTGGTAAAAACTGTCAGAAGCAACTATTTAGATCTCTGGAACAAACCAAGAGCCGGTAACAAGCAGGGCAAAATGTTTAATCAAGAAAAATCTCCAGAATCTCAGTAAGAATAGCAAGCTTTGTGGTCTTTTAATTTCCCCTGTTCCTATCTCCTGCTCCTCAGCCTGGCAACAACCTTGAAGAAAAGAGTTTACAGTCCCAGCACAGATACTAGTACCAGAGGAAGCAGAACAGATCTCTTTTACAAAGAACTGTGGTTGGTTGCTCATCCTGTCTAGAGGCGCCCTGGAGGACTGGCTCAAAGGGGTTGTCTTTATTTCAACTCACTTGACAGTCTCCCAGGTCTGAAGCAGCTAACCACAGGACCTCTGTTGAAAACAGAGGCAAACATATTTGTTGTTGCTCCCTGGGCAATAGATAATCACTGGGATGAAAAACAAACTCACCAAAAGCTTGAGAGGAAAGGCTAAAGAATAGGATTCTTTGGGAAGAATAAAGGCATTGAAAAGCTATAACATATCCTAAAAGCCTAGGAGTCCACCCACATGCCCAGGACTGGATAGTCAGAAAAGCCTTGAGAATATGTTGACTTTTCACCTATTCTGTGCCTGACCTTCAGACCCTGCGCAAGCCAGAAGTGAAAGTTAAATCAGGATTGTAAATCACCCAGACATGCCCCCAATACACAGAGCCCATTTGCAAAGACTCAGCATTTTTTTTTTTTTCTTTCAGGTATATATGATATCTCTGTTGGATGAGTAGCTGATCACTAATGGAACATAAACTACAGTGAACACACATGACAAAAAGTACAGACTTTACACAATTGGTTCAAAAAAGTCACTAAACAAATGACTACTACACCAAGAAGTAATATGATCCTAGGAAGAAAGAAAAACTGATTTATAGAGCTGTTACATTATAATACTCAAAATGTCCAATCTTTAACAATAAAAAAATCACAAGGCATAAAAGAAATTTTAAAACTACGGTACATACCTAAGGAAAAAAGCAAGTAATTAATAAAAGCTGTCCCTTAGGAAGTCCAGACATAAAACTTACTAGAAAAATACTTAAATCAGTTATTTAAAATATGCTAAAAGAGCTAAAGGAAAGCATATATAAGGAACTAAAGATAAGTCCTTAGCCAGAACAATCAGGCAAGAGAGAGAAACAAAGGGCATCCAAACTGGAAAAGAGGAAGACAAACTATCTCTGTTTGCTGATGATCTTAACATAGAAAACTCTAGAATACCCCTCCAAAAGACTCCTAGATCTGATAAATGAATTCGGTAAAGTCTTAGGTTACAAAATCAATGTAAACAAGACAGTAGCACTGCTATACACTAGCAACAATCAAGCTGAGAATCAAATCAAGAACTCAATTGCTTTTACAACAGCTACAAAAAATAAAATAAAATATCCAAAGAAGTGAACGATTTCTGCAAGGTGAACTACAAAGCATGGCTGAAAGCAATCAGATGGCACAAGCTAATGGAAATACATCCCATGCTCATAGATTGGAAGAATCCATATCGTGAAACTGACTATATTGTACAAAGCAATGTACAGATTCAGTGTAATTCCTATCAAAATATCAACATCACTTTTCACAGAAGTAGAAAAGTAATCCTGAAATTCATATGGAACCAATAAAGAGCCTGAACAGCCAAAACAATCTTAAGCAAAAAGAGCAAATCTGAGGCATCACATTACCTGACTTCAAATTATACTACAAGTTTATAGTAGCCAAAACCGCATCGTAATAGTATAAAAGTAAATAGATAGACCAATGGAAGCGAACAGAGAACCCAGAAATGAAGGCAAATACTAACAACCAAGTGATCCTTGACAAAGCATGCAAAAACATAAATTGGGGAAAGGATATCTTATTTAATAAATGGTGCTGGGAGAATTGGATAACCACATGTAGAAGAGTGAAACTAGATCCCTGTCTCTCACCACATACAAAACTTAACTCAAGATGAATTAAAGACTTAAATCTAAGCCCCAAAACCATAAAAATTCTAGAATAAAACTGAGGTAAGACTCCCCTGTACATTGACATAGACAAAAATTTTATGACTAAAACCCCAAAAGGAAATGCAACAAAAATTAATAAATAAATGAGATATAATCAAACCAAAAAGCTATGCACAGCAAAAGAAATAATCATCAGAGTAAACAGATATTTCCTCTCTGCATCTGACAAAACACTAATATCCAGAATATACGAGAAACTCAAGCAAATAAGCAAGAAAAAAACAAAGAATCTCATTTAAAAGTGGGTCAGTGATGTGAACAGGCATTTCTCAAAAGAAGATGTACAAATGGCCAATAAACATAGGGAAAAATGCTCAGCATCACTAATTATCAGGTAAATGTAAATTAAACCACAATGAGGTATCACCTTACCCCAGCCAGAATGGGCATTGTTAAGAAGTCAAAAACAATAGATGTTGGCATGGATGTGGTGAGAAGGGAATGCTTATACAGTGTTGGTGGGATGGTAAATTAGTACAACCTCTATTGAAACAGTATAGAGGTTTCTCAAAGAACTATTTAGTGAAAGTAGATCTACCATTTTATATAGCAATTCTACTACTGGGTATCTACTCAAAGGAAAAGAAGTCAAAAAGACACCTGCACACAAATGTTTGTTGGAGCACAATTCAACATTGCAAAGATATGAAATCATCCTAAGTGCCCATTAGTACATGAATGGATAAAGAAAATGTGGTATTTATACACTGTGGAATATTACTCAACCGTGAAAAAGAATGACAATGTATTTTGCAGCAACTTGAATGGAACTGGAGGTCATTATGCTAAGTAAAGTAACTCTGAAATGGAAAAACAAATACAGTATGTTCTCACTTATTAGTGGGAACTAAGCTATGAGTACCCAAAGACATCAAGAGTGGTATAATGGACACTGGAAACTCAGAAGTGGGGGAGGGTAAAAGGAAGGTGAGGAAGGAAAAACTACATATTGGGCACAATGTACACTACTCAAGTGATGGGTGCACGAAAATCTCAGACTTCCTCACTATACAATTCATCCATGTAATCAAAACCACATGTATCCCTAATTACAATTTTAAAAATTAAAAAAAAAAATCTAAAGGAAAATATCAGAAATATAATTCAGCAAATAAAGCACATTTAAAAAGACATAAATTATGGAAAAGTAGTTGAGAATTACAATAACTGAAATTTAAATATTCACTAGAGGGTCTAAGTACCAGGTCTGAGCAAGCAGAAGAAAGAATCAGTAAAAAATTAAGAAAAGAAGCAATAGTCTAAGTACTTAAGTAATTACAAAAAAGGTATAAATTAGCATTCCGTCTCTTAACTAATTTAAAAGCAATTGTATAAAACTATATGTATATAATTGTATTGTTAGACCTATGAAATATAGAAACATAATATATTTGACAATAACTGCACAAAGGATATAGGTAGGAACAATTGTGTATTGGAGTAAGAAAGTAGCACCAGAGGGTAAAGTTCATCTACAGGAAAATGAAAAGAACTAGAAATAATAAATTAGAAGGCTAATATAACAAACTCTACAAATATATGCTTGTTGTCCTTTACTCAGCTTCTATTAGTAGGCATACAATTATATAAAGTAATAATTATAACAATGTATTACAGGGTTTGCAATAAATGTAGAAATAATAATAGCACAAAAAAGGAAAGAGAGATTAGGGTTATATGAAAGTAAAACTTTTTTATCTCACTGGAATTAAGTTAGTAAAAGTTAAAATATATATGGTAACCCACAGAGTAACCACAAAAAAACTCTCAAAAAACACAGAGAAAACATTATTAAAGGAAGCAACATTCTGTGCTAGAAAATAAGATTCTGTCTCTAAAAAAAAAATAAAATATTCACTTACTGCAAAAATGCACTAAATGAGGAATAGAGCAACAAAAAGATATGAAGCAGAAAACAAAAAGTAAAATGGCAAACATACATTCAACTATACCAATAATGACATTAAATTTAAATGAATAGAACCATGCGATCAAAAGACAGAGCTTTCAGACTGAATTAAAATAAAGATCCAACTATATGTTGCCTAAATAAGACATGTATACATCAAAGATACAAATAGATTATACATCAAAGATACAAATAGATCATGCATCAAAAATACATCAAAGATACAAATAGATTAAAAGAAAAAGTATGGAAAATGATATATATATGCATATAGTAATGATAAGAAAGCTGGAGTGGCTATACTAACATCAGAAAAATAGACTTTAAAATAAGAAAACAGTTCTAGATATAAAGAGGGACATTCTATAATGTTAAAACAATAAATCCTTCAGGAAAATATAACAATTATAAACATATATTCTCTTCGCAACTGAGCCACAAAATGCATAAAAAGTAATGACAGAATTTACGGGAGAAAAGCCAGGCATGGTGGTTCACTCCTGTAATCTGAACACTTTGGAAGTTTCAACCGAGAGGACCACTTGAGCCCGAGTCTGAGACCAGCCTGGACAACATAGTGAGACCTCATCTCTAAAATAAAATAAATAAAAATTAAAAAAAAAAAGAATTTAAGGGAAAATAAACAATTCAATGAAAACAGTTGAAGACTCCAATACTTCACTTTCAATAATGAATGGAATAACTAGCAGATCAACAAAGAAACAGGACTTGAACAACACTGCATACCCAGAAGACCTAATGACATTACAAACATTCCACCCAATAACAGCAAAATACACATTTTTCTGAAGAGTACATGAAAGATTCTATGGAAGAGACCATACACTTGGCCATAAAACAAGCATCAGTATATTTAAAGGGATGGAAACCACACCAAGTATGTTCTCTAATCACAATAGGATATAATTAAGAATTGATAACAGAAAGAATATTGGAAATGTACAAGTAAGTGAAAATTAACATGGTAAAGAAAGATTGGTTTAACATTTAAAAATTTATGTAATACATCATTTCAATAGACTTAAGTATGTAAACTACATGAATTCAATAGGCACAGAAAATTATTGAACAAAATTCAACACCCCTTTATAATTAAAAAAGAAGCAAGTGAACAAAAACACTCAGTGAACTCGGAATAGAAAGGAACTTCCTAAACGTGATGAAGAGCACCTACAAAAATATTTGCATTAGCAACATACTTAATAATGAAAGACTGAATGTTTTTCCATAAGATCGAGGACAAGGCGAGGATGTTCACTGCTGACATTTATATTCATACTGTATTGGGCATCCAGGGCAATTAGTGAAGACAAAACACAAAATGCATGCAGAATGGAAAGAAAGAAAGAAAATTCTATCTAGTTGCAGATAACATGAACTTTGTATAGAAAAAAATCCTGAAACATACACTGAAAATTTATTAGAATTAATTTATTAGTCTGTTCTCACACTGCTAATAAAGACATATCTGAGACTGGGTAATTTATAAAGGAAAGAGGTTTAATTGACTCGCAGGTCCATAGGGCTGGGGAGGCCTCACACTCATGGGGAAGGCAAAGGAGGAGCAAAGTCACATCTTACATGGTGGCAGGCAAAGAAGCTTGTGCAGGAGAACTCCCGTTTATTAAACCATCAGATCTCCTGAGACTTATTCACTGCCATAAGAACAGCACGGGAAAAACTTGCTCCCATGACTCAATTACCTCCTAATGGGTCCCTCTTGTGACGTGTGGGAATTACGGGAGCTACAATTCAAGACAAGATTTGGATGGGGACATAGCCAAACCATATCAATTAATAAATCAATTCAAAAAGCTATAGGGCATAAGAAAATCAATATACAAAAATTAGTTGTATTATATGTAATATAATAGCAATTAATATATCAAAAAATATTTTAATGAAACAATTTCATTTACAGTAGCATGAAAGGGGATAAAATGCTTTCTATTTATGAAATGAAATGTAAAAAAAAAACTTATGCTTTTAAAACTTCAAAACATTGTTGAAAGAAATTAAAGACCTAAATAAATACAAAGACATCCCTTGTTCATGTATTAAAAAGTTTAATATTGTTAAGATAATAACAGTCTCCAAATTGATTTACAGATTTAATCCAAGTCATGTCAAAATTTCAGCTGACTTTTTGCAGAAATTTTATAAGTTAATCCTCAAATTCACACAAAAATTCAAGAGACCCAAAATAGCCAGAACATCTTGAAAAAAACAGAATGCCTTTGGAGGACTCATGCTTCCGGATTCCAAAACTTACAACAAAGCTATAGTAATCAAGACAGTCTGGTACTGGCATAACAATGGACATAGATATCAATGGGACAGAATGGAGAATGGAGAATTAAAAATTAAACTTCTAATATTCAGCCAATTGATTTTTTAAAGGATGCCAAAACAAATCAATGGAAGGTAGACTTTTCCACAAATTATGCTGGAACAGGATACACACATGCAAAAGAATGCAGCTGTACCCCTACTTTACACCATATACAAAAGTTAACTCAAAATAAATCAAAGCCTAAGGTAAAGCTAAAACTATAAACTCTTAGAAGAAAACATAGATGTAAATCTTCATGACCATAGACTAGGCAATGGTTTCTTACATATAAACAAATGAAAAGAAACAAAAGAAAATAGATAAAATGCACTTTGTCCACATTAAAAGCCCTTTTAAGAACACCATCTATGAAGAGAAAACAACCCGTAGAGTGGGAAAAAAATTTACAAATCTGATATCTGATAAGAGATGAAAATGTTGAATTTGACCTAAGCCCTGTTCTCCTAACAAAGAGTGATTAGGAAAAACCACGACCATTTTGTGTTCCATGAAATAGCTTATTGCAAAGAATTACCCTGTCCCATATTATTTAGATAAGACTCAAAGATAACCTCCCTTCTTTACCTATAACAAGGCCAGACACAGACCTTCAAGATTGCCATTCTTTTTCTCATAAATTATTACTTGACTTGTTTGTCCACACTGACCAATCTGGATATAATACCCATTAACTCGACTGGACTAAAATGTATTTAGGCTTCTCTTTTTTTCCAAAGCCCCTGGATCTTGACTTCCTCCTGAGCTTAAAAAATCACTTCAACAAAGAACATCCCTTCTGAGAACTGCCTGACCACAGAGAAAAACGTTTCAAGCTTAACTGTCCAGTCATGCCACTGGCTTATTCCACTCCTCACACCAGGTTTCTTCTACACTTGTTTGTTTCTGTTTATAAAAAATATCCCTTTCTGCCTGAGATGTTTTGATATTTTATGGTGAGAAAGACTTTCCTATTGACATAGCTCCCTTCTTCCTGTTGCAATATTAATAAAGACATTCCTTACTAATGTCCAGACTTGCAATTTTTTCTTTGACAGATATTCATACCTAGAATATACAAAGAATTTATACAACTCAATAATTAAAAGACAAAGAGTCTAATTTTTAAAATAGAGTCTAAAAAGACATTTCTCCAGAGAAGATATATAAACGGCCAATAAGCACATGAAAAGATACTTGGCACCAATGGTTACCAGGGAAATATAAATCAAAACTGTGATGTGATACTTTTTCTCACCCTCCAGAATGGCTAGAATCAAGGAGTCAGATAACATATGTTGGTGAAGACACAAAGAAGTTTAAATAACCGTACAATACTAGTGGGAATGTAAAATGGTATAGCCACATTGGAAGAAGGTCTGGTAGTTCCTTAAAAACTTAAACATGTAGCTACCATATGACCCAGGAATTCCAATCCTAAATGTATACCTAATATAGATGAGAGTGTTTGTCCACAGGGAAATGCAAAGTTTATAGCAGCATTATTTATGATAGCTAAAAAGTGGAAACACCCAAATGTTCATCAGCAGATTAATGAATAAATTAAATATATTATATCCACACAATAGAATACTATTCAGCAATTAAACAAAATGAAGAGCTGATACATGCAACAATACAGATCAACCTTGAAAACATTACATTATGGTAAGTGGAAGAAGTCAGTCACCAAGAGTCACATACTGTATAATTTCATTTAGATAAAGTGTCCAGAGAAGGCAAGTCTACAGAGACAGGAAGATGAGTGATTGCCTGTGGCTGGGGGTGAGGAATAGGAAGCATATGTGGGGAAGATGAGAGAGATAAGGATTGGCTGATGTGGGTACAGGGTTTACTTCTATGTTGATTAAAATGTTCTACATTTGAATATGGTGGTAGATGCACAACTCTGTGAATTTGCTAAAACCCACTGAATTGTAGACTTTAAATGGGTAAATTTTATGGTGTGTGAATTATATCTTTACAAAGTTTAAAATAATTTTAAAAAAAGAAAAAAATAGAAAATGAGGTACCATGCAGTCAATAAATAAAAGAAAGCTGGAATGGTTTTATTAATATCAGACAAAATAGACATTAGAAGAACAAATAGTACTTGAAATAAATACAGGCATAACATAATCATAAAAAGGGCAATTTACTAAGAAAACATAACAATCTTGAATATGTATGTACCTAACAACAAAGCTTCAAAACACTGGAGCAAAAACTTAAAGAACTAAAAGATGAATTAAATAAATCTATAATTATATTCACAGACTTTGGCATTTTCTTCCACCATGTCTAGTGAAGTGTGCCTGTTTGTTTCATTTCTTACATTAGGGGAAATCTTTCACTATTTCACCACTAAGTTTAATGTTTGCAGGAGATAGCTTTTACCAGATAAAGAAGTTTTATTCTGTGTGTAGTCACTTGAGAGCTTTGTTTTTTTATAAATGGGTGTTTAATTTTATTTTTCTGCATTTATTGAAATGAGGATATACATTTTCCCATCTTTACACAATATCATACATTTTAGTGATCAATTCTTTAAAATTTTAAATTCACAAAATAAAATCCAATGAGTGATTTTCCTGTTTTATGCATTTCTAAAGTCAATCTGGTATTATTCAGTTTAGAAATTTTCTATCCATGTTCATGAGGAAGAAGTCTGTATTTGCTTTTCATATACTATTCTTGCCAGATCTACTATCAAAGTCATGATGGCCTCATAAAAAGAATAAGAAGTGTTTCCTCATTTTCTGCTGTTTGGAAGAGTTTGTATAAGAGTAGTGTTATATTCTTTTCCTTAAACATTTGGAAGCATTCGCCAGTGAAGTCAATTATGACTGGAATATTCTTTGTGGAAAGAGATTTAATTCAATGTCTTTAACGAACAAGGGATTGAAGTAAAGAAACTATTTTTTTTTTTTTTTTTTTTTTTTTTTTTTTTTTTTTTTTTTTTTGAGACAGAGTCTCACTCTGTTACCAGACTGGAGTGCAGCAGTGCAATCTCGGCTCACTGCAACCTCCGACTCTCTGGTTCCAGTTATTCACCTGCTTCAGCCTCCCAAGTAGCTGGGATTACAGGCGTGAGCCACTATGCCCAGCCAGCCAGAAATTGTAGTCTTTTTGTAGATAGCCCAGCTAATTTTTGTATTTTTAGTAGAGAAGGGGTTTCACCATGTTGGTCAGGATGGTCTCAATCTCCTGTCCTTGTGATCTGCCCGCTTTGGCCTCCCAAAGTGCTGGGATTACAGGCATGAGCCACCGCGCCCGGCCAGAAACTGTCGTCTTTTTGCAGATAATGCTAGGTTAGGTTGACATCATGTGGCATAAAATGGGTTTTAATCCCAACCTCACACCATGTTGAAAAATTAATTTATAAGATGCGTAACAGACCTAACCATCTAAGGCAAAACAATGAACCTTTTAGATACATCTTAAATAACAAGATTCAGAAAATATGATTATGTATAGAGTTTATCTGAGCCCAAAGCTTGAGGATGGGCACCTGGGAGCGTAGATTCAAGTTGCCCTGAATATACAGTCTGATTAGCAGCACTTACAAGTGAGTTTTTAAGGAAAAAGAAGAGGAAGTTCCTAAGTTCATTACCAATAATTTGCATTTAAATAACATAGCTATTGATTGGCTATATATTGCTCTTTGTATAACAAATTATAATGTATGAGGCAGCTACTGAGAAACAAAATACCTTTAAACAATTGCCCCTGGACAGGGGTGCAGGGGCCGTGACTGAAGTTCCATCCTCAGGTGTCTGGGCCTGAAAAATTTTGCACATCTTACATATCTCAGAATGCTCTGATCTATTTTCCCTTTCTCATTTTCCCCCTTTTCACCAACGTTTTTTGATGAAAGCCTTGTAGATACACTCAAAAGGTTTTGGCTTCTTTTATGTTTAGGAACTTAGGCCCACATCACTAGGAAGATTCATTTCCTAATGGCCCTATCCCACCGTGGGGGAAGAGGATATGTCTCAGGGAGGAATTTTAAGAGCACTAAGTGATGCTACTTGTTGAATCATCTCTAGTCTTCAAACTACCATGAATTTCATCATCTTCAAAGAAATAAAACAATGAAAGAGATACAGTAAAAATACAATGTACATAGAATTATAATCAAAAAGAGAATTTGGATGTCAGAATAAAACAAACAAACAAACAAACGTTTTCTATTGGGCAGCCAACTCCACCCATCACCATAGCTAAAAAGAAAAAGGCAAAAAATAACCAAGTGTCAGTATGGTACAATCAGATCTCTCACTTACTGACTTAATTAGAACAGTCTTTAGTAAAATGCAAATTAAAATAATATATTATTTTCACCCACCCACTTCTCAAAAACTACATATGCATGACCATTTTAAGAAACTCTCTCAGGATCTACAAAAACTGAGCATAAAGCTGATCTTCATTATTCACAGATTTCTTATTTGCAAATTGTCGACTCATCAAAATTTCTTTGTAATTCCAAAAATCAATGCTTTCACTTTCATTCATGGATACGCACAGAACAGCAAAGAATTTGAGTCACCTGATATGCATCTTCCTAGCTTAGGTCAAGCAAGGTGACTCTCTGTCTTTCTGTTTCAACTCTCATTTTGTAAACAAGTATCTTTTTTATGGTCTATTTGGTGTCATTGTTTTTCACTTTTGGGTGCTCTCGGTGAGTGATTTTGGTGTTTAACATGCTCCCATGCACAGTGCTGACGTGCTGTCTAGGGGTTTGAAGCACAGGAAGGCTGTGATGTGTCTCCCAAAGAAAATCTGTGTGTTCGAGAAGCTTTGTTCAGGTATGGATTACAGCACTGTTGGTGGTAGGTTCAATGTTAATGAATCAACAGTATACATTAAATACGATGTCTTTAAACAGAAACACACAAAACAAAGTTATGTATTGATCTGTTGATGAAAATGTTTTGACAAGAGGCTCACAGGAACCTAACCCTGTAACTCCCCTAACAACAAATGCTCTGTGCTTGCTAATTCAGTGTTTGTGGTGACTTTGAGATGTATACACTGTGAATAACGAGAATTGACTTACGTACTCTGCTTTGCAACAATTCCATGCCTAGTCATATACCTAAAATAGATATGTACCTATGTTCCCCCAGAAGAGAAAAATAAGAAGACAGTAGCATTGTTTGCAATTACTTTAAATGGAAAATTTCCTCAGAGGCCCATCAGCAGTAAAATAATTTGGGTATATTCTCAATAAGAATAAATAAACTTCAACAACACAGAATATGGAAATGTCTTACAATATGTTTAGTGAAAGCAGCCAGGCACAAAAGAGTACATATTGCATGATTCCATTTACAGAAAGTTAAAAATAAGGGTGAAACTAATTGGTGATGTTAGAAGTCAAGACATTGGTTACCTGTGGGTGGATGGGGGAGTGTTAGTGTTGGAGAGAAGAATGAGGCGCTTCGAGATGTAACCAACATTCTGGTTTATGATTGAGTGCTGGTTACATGAAGTGTCAAATATTTTGAAATTATTTTATTAGTCAATCGACAATTGCAATGAACACTTTCCTCCCTCAAAACCAAAAGAATTATGAGCATTTAGCTACTTTCACTGTTTCATGACCCTGGGTTATTATTTTCCACACTTCAACACTTTCAACACTGCTATCCATCTCCCACAGGAAAAGACTTTCTCAGTGTAGGGAGGGAAAAAGTAATTTTTTCCTTCCACCAATCTTAGGTTCGTTGGCTGAGCCTCTATAACAAAAGACAGATTAGCAAGAGAAAATCAAACAGAAGTTTATTAACACATATAATTCATATATACATGGGAGATACCCAGGGAATGAGTCATTCTCAAAGTGGCTTAACACTGTATTAAATAACATCCTGGGCCAAGAATAAGACAATTTTAGAGAAGTGATGAGACCCAGGAATAGGACTTTGGGTGCCTAGGGGGTGTCAAAATGTAGAAAGGCAAATAGATGGTAGGTAAAGCCTGGTTAATAAAGGTTGGTGGGTAAAATCCTCTGGTGCTGTCTCCAGGTTGACGAAGGTCTGAAATTGTTTGACTGTGTCCCCACCAAAATCTCTTGAATTGTATCTCCCAGGATTCCCACATGTTGTGGGAGGGTCCCAGGGGGAGGTAATTGGATCGGGGGGCCAGTCTTTCCCATGCTGTTCTTGTGATAGTCAATAAGTCTCACGAGATCTGATGGGTTTATCAGGGGTTTCTGCTTTTGCTTCCTCCTCATTCTTTCTGCCACTATGCAAGAAGTGCCTTTAGCCCTCCACCATGATTGTGAGAACTTCCCCAGCCATGTGGAAGTGTAAGTCCAATTAAACCTCTTTTTCTTCCCAGTCTTGGGTATGTCTTTATCAGCAGTGTGAAAATGGACTAATACAGGATCTAAAGCTGTATTCAGTGGTTGACCTTTGTTCATACTGGTAGTGGGAAGTAGCAGACACCTTTGTAAATTTATGTCCTGCTCTTAGGCAAATAGAAGGAGGGCAGAGAGCATTGTCTGCTTCTTCTCAATTGTCTTCAGCTCAGAATAATGCTATGCCAAGGTGGAATATTTTGCAGGTGGCATATTCTGGTCTCCTATGCCAGGCTGGTCCATGCCTGGAACTGACCACTCAGGGTATTAGTTTTTTGTAGCTGAGGTGGCTCTTGAAAATGGTCCAATCTACACTGAAGATGTTAATGATAGCCATGACATCCTCTAGCAGAGGTAAATTTATCACCTGGAATCATGGGCTGGCAGAATGGGGCAGGTAAGATGCTTAATCTTTCATAAACTCTAATAGCTCTCTGTATATAATTTCTCATTGATACTTTCCAGTAAATTTTTGTCAGAAAACGCATTCAGCAGTCTCATTATGGATACTTCTTTAGTGTGTGATAAATAATGTACTAACAGGCACCCTTGGCTTCTTGATGAATTGAATATGGTTGAGGGAACTAAAAGACTAAACAATGGAAATAATTAGCCCCACCAAGGACCAGTGAATAAAAAGTCACAAGGTCTTTAGTCTTCCCTGATCAGCTCCAGAAACACCATGAAATGTTCATATGCATGAAGACAAATGCCTTTGGTGTGTTGACATAGGTTTTGTGTTTCACAGTCACTCTCGGGACCTATTCATGAATGCAAACTGTCTTAGGGCAGGAAATTTTCCTGGTTTTCTCACCAGTGTATCTCCAGAGCCTTGAACAAAATCTGACACATGGCAGGTGCTTCATCAATTGCTTTTAACTCTACCCAAAGAAAGGAAAAAATATATTGACCATTCCAACCTAAAAGGAATGTTAACATACTGCCAGAAACACAGATAATGAAGAATCAAGAGCTGGCAATAAGCCCAGTTATCCAATTCAAACCTTCCTGTGGACAGACTCCAACTTAAGAACTTGGATTTGATGAGTCACAAAAGCAGAAACATTTAATTCTTCTCAGGAAAGGATGCTCTCTGTTCATTCAAAATCAGAATTAAGCATCTCAGTTTTTGTTGTTGTTGTTGTTGAACTTCACGTTTCTCTGTTTAGGCAGGGCCACAAGCCCCTGTCCATTGATCTACAATTGAGTTTCATGTACTACCCAGAACAGATATATTGAAGATGCCCATCAAAACCCGGCAACTAGAAACAGAACTGCCAATGTGGATCAATATGCTCAGTCAATTAGCTTGTTTATTCAACTGCCTTTACTGAGAGCTCTTCAACATCAAAGACCATTGAGTTAATAAAATACAAATACAATATATTGTATGTCAGGCTGTCAATTGCCACTTTGATGTGATAATCGTGTCTAATAAGGAAATTATCCTTTACCTGGAAGAAGAAGGAGAAAGATAAACACTGGGGAGAACTTTTAAACAATAAAAAAAACACTGCACTAACTTAGATCTGTTCTACATCCTGGCTGTTCTCTGTTTGATTTCTCTTTGCAAAACATGCTCTCAATTGGTTGTCCAGGTGTAAAAAGGCTAAATAGTTCCATAGGCACTAGTCACACAAATTTGGCTGGGGAGAAACAACAGCCGTTAAGCCAAAAGCAAACCAAAATAATTATATTTTACAAAGATAATGTGTTTAGTCTGTTCTCATGCTGCTAATAAAGACATACCTGAGACTGGATAATTTATAAAGGAAGGAGGTTTAATTGACTCACAAGTCAGCATGGTTGGGGAGGCCTCACAATCATGGCAGGAGGTGAAAGAGGGGCAAAGTCATGTCTTACATGGTGGCAGGCAAGAGAGAGCACGTGCAGGGAAACCTCTCTTTATAAAACCATCAGATCTCGTGAGACTTATTCACTATCAAGAGAACAGCCTGGGAAAGACCTGCCCCCCGTGATTCAATTACCTCCCACCAGGTCCCTCCCAAGACACATGGGAATTATGGGAGCTACAATTCAAAATGAGATTTGGGTGGGGATACAGCCAAACCATATAGATGATATCAAGCATCAAAGGACGAAATTAAAACAAATTTAGTTTAAAGATCTCAACTGGCTTTATTGCAATTCCAGAATCAGGTAATACGTTATTCCATAAGACAGAATAAGTGTGCAGATGAACTGAGCAGAGGGTGTTGGTTTTATGACAGAAAGGGATGAAGAAAGCAGAAAGGAAGAACAAAAAGCAGATTGGTCATTTCACAGCTGCTTTCTCTGTAAAGCAGGGACAGGAAGACAGAACAATAGAGAAATAACTGAGCTGTTCACATCAAGTGACTTCAGGGTACCTTTTGTTTTAGGAATTAAAACAAAGGGAATTTCATTTTCATGCTAATTGAAGATTGAAACTGGCTTGTTTGGAAATCGGCTGTCAAAAGGTCGGATAACATTTTAGTTTCAGCTTGGTGACTTGGAACTTTAGCGTGGGTGACTCCATTTCGATTTAGTCAGATTTGTTGGGGCCTCATGCAGAGCTTAGTCTAAAAGCATGGCCTTTTAAATGTTGTATTTAACACAAGTA
The DNA here is from genome assembly GCF_001698545.2 of Rhinopithecus bieti. Classification (NCBI taxonomy): domain Eukaryota; kingdom Metazoa; phylum Chordata; class Mammalia; order Primates; family Cercopithecidae; genus Rhinopithecus; species Rhinopithecus bieti. The sequence goes on along the minus strand of NW_016807514.1, from coordinate 601,784 downwards.
AAACTTGGAAATAAGGCACAAAGAAGAGCAGCACACCTTTTCAATGTCATCTTGGAGTATTGCTTTGCAGATTTTCCCAATGACATTTCATCATGCTCTTCTGTCCAATAGTATAGCTACCAGACACATGTGGCTATTTAAAATCAAGTTTTAATTACTTAATTAATTAAATCAATAGTTAAGTAATTTGACAATTAATTAAATTCTTGTAATTAAAATCCACTTTCCAAGTCACACTAGGCCACATTTCAAGTGACCCATAAACTTACTGAACAAGTGACTACCATAGTACATAACACAGACAAAGAACACTTCCAGCACCACAGAAAATTCTGTTCAATAGTGCTGGTTTCTAGGGGATTATTTGTGATTGACTTTGCTCACTTACAGGGAAGCTACACCTTAACTTGTAGATTTCTGTTGTGTATCTTTAACCCCTAAGGTAATGGTTTTATTGTCCTACAGCACATTACCTGGTTTTGTTTTTAACTTTTTTTGTTGGCCAGTAAAATTCCTGATCCTTCGGTGCTATTCAAATCAGCTTTATCATTGTCTTGATTTCCTCTATAATTAAAGAATCAAATAAAATCCTTAGTATGTGTTTATTTTATGTTGGTATAAGGCTCATGTCTTAACTTTTAAAAAAATTGTACATGAACAGTGAGAATTCAAAGATCAACAACTTGATAGGCCAGGGTGGGCATAAATGCACAAGTGTATACATTATTTTTAAGGGAGGAGGGCTTCCAAATATTTGGAGTCAAATGCTGGGAATCAGTGTATATATTAAACATAAATGCCAAGAAGATGTTTTGGTCACACTTGCCTAAAGATGTGAGGGAAATAGAAATGTAAGTCTATGCCTTGCCCATCAGGATCCCATTCATGAAGTGATTCCAGTTCTCTCTGGCAATTCCAGAATTCATGGCCCATCAATATTCCTGAAGCAATTTGTGTCCTAATTTACAATGACAGGACATTAGCTATGCACATTCAAAGCATACGGCCATGTCTCTCTCTACACAAAGATGCCAATTAATTTTGAGGCTTCACTTCCAGGTACTGACAAAGATTTTCTGCTTAGGCAAAATTTAGTCACGCTCCTGAATGTTCTCCCAGGCCCATCTGCACACTTCCTTGGAAAATCCAGTTTTGGCAAATAACTCTGCTAAGTCAGTTTAGCCAAGAATCACCATCCTCATCCTGACCTTCCTCAATATCTGATCGGACTCCTCATGCTCCACCATCCCCAGGTTATAGCTCATCACCCTGGCCTGCCTTCCGCGAGGATCCTGTTAGGTGGGTTTAGCCAGAATCCACCTCACCCCTGATGTTTCTTCTTCATAATTTTATTTTTTCTTCTTTTTTTTTCATTTTTATTTTTGAGACGGAGTCACTCTGTCACCCATGCTGGAGTGCAATGGCACAATCTCAGTTCACTGTAACCTCCGCCTCCCAGGTTCAAGCAATTCTCCTGCCTCAGCCTCCCAAGTAACTGGGATTACAGGCATGTGCCACCATGCCCAGCTAATTTTTGTATTTTTAGTAGATACGGGGTTTCACCATGTTGGCCAGGCTGGTCTTGAACGCCTGACCTCAGGTGATCCACCTGCCTCGGCCTCCCAAAGTGCTGGGATAACAGGCATGAGACACTGTGCCTGGCCTCTTAATAATTTTCTATCTCTGGACCCCATCCTGCTCCTTGGCTATGCTGCATTAGGAGTGGAGCCCACTCTCTTCCCGCACTGCAAGACTCCATCATAGTGGTCCCTACATCTAGTGCAATGGTCCTGAATAAAGTCTTCCTTATCATGCTTTAACAAGTAGCATTGAATAATTTTCTCTTTAACAGTTACAGTGCCATAAGTAGGATAAAATCATTTATTATTCCACACCTAGGCCTCTTACTCAGGACCCCAGGTTCAGGCCTTTAAGGCCTTTATCTTCTTTCCTGATTAACTGATAAGAGATCTATTGGTGAGTCTGACTCTTGAAACATTTTTCCAGACAAACATCTGTTGAAGCTGGTGAGGACAGATTTTTATTCTTAAGCCCTGGGTGTAACTCTCTGATGCTGGATTAGAGTCCCAGGCTTCTTTTGAAAGGTGACTTCTGGGCTGGTGGTCCTCCTTCCCGGCTCTGTGGGGCCTCTTTATTCTCTCTACACTCTGTGTTCTCTCTACTGAATCCTGCTTTTCCCACGGGAACTTCTCCATCACTTGAATAATCAAATTCCCTTATCCGTTGCATCGTCTACTTGAAACCCTGTTGGCTCTACACTCTGCTAACTCTGGACCCCTTCCCTCCCTCCCTGCTTCAGTCCCTCAGTCATTTGAACTTTAAGCCTCCTATCCTCCCATTTCAGCACGTCATGGGACTCAGGGTTCCCTTAAAAGTAAGCTGAAGGGTGAAAGGAGAGAAATAAAAAAAGAACTATTCGGAAACTGGAAAAATGAAAAATCTGAACGGCATTCGCAAATATTGGTAAAAAGCTTCAGCCCTCACTGAGTAGGTAACCTCAGCTTGTCTCATTTTCATAAGAAACACAATTTGGATAAATATATAAAGTGGAGATAAACCAGTGAGTTCATATTATTCTGTTTTACTGTTTCATGGCTAAAATGTTTTTAATTAAAAGCTGTAAGATCTGGTTGGATCTATTTGTATGTGTATTTATTTGTGCAGTATGTTTGTTTGTATGTTATGTATACATTTTTTTTTAACCTCTGATGGTATTACCAAACTAACTTTCAGAAAAATAGAAATCAGCCCAACTTTTTTTTAAATTAATGTGATCAGGGATAATCTTTGGTAAATAAAAGCCAGTTTAAAATTGTTGGTAAGATAAAATACAAATGTCTTGAGAATTGTCAGCATACTTGTTTTTTGTTTGTTTGTTTGGTTGGTTTTGGTTTTTTTTTTCTTTTTGGCCAGGCCTTGCTGGTCGGATAGGTTTGTGTTGCCTGTGATAGATGTTTAAGGTCATAAAACCATAAATCTAACCTGACAGCAGACTGCACAATAAAAGTGAATTGCATAATTGCCTAAAACATGTCAGTTGTAAAAGTTCAAAAAAAAGAGAGGCTGTGAAAATGTTGTGAAAATCTTGTGTCATCAAAGCTGACTGAGATTGCATAAATTTATTTATACTATTTTAATAAAAATTAGTTTTAATGGTGGATTGATACAAAAGTAGAATCTTGTCTTCTCTGTTAAAATGATAAAGTTTTCTTGAAGTATTTGGGTAAGAGTATCCATTTTGTTTTGTTTTGTTTTGTTTTCCTTTTAAGTAATTGGCCTAGGAAGCCAAGATTTTGTGTTTTATCAAGAAAATTTCTTGAATTTGATGTATTTTATTAGGTCTTTGATTATGTAAGAAAACTGAATCTTCTCAATGCTAAGACAGCTGATGTTTTAAATCACAACTATGTAACTTTTTGTGTTTGCTTCTGGAATCTTTTATTGTCACTTTGATTATGTAACCAAAATAAATTCAATTGTATTAAACCTTTTGACTTTTTTGATACATTTCCAAAATAAAATTTTATATTGTGTCTTTTTGATCTCAAATTAACTTTGAGATTTCCAGGTGAGTCCCTGGAGAGCTCAAAGAATGTGACTTTTAACATCTAAAATAAAGATATTAAACTAATAAGGTTTATTTGATTTGTAAATTCTATGGGAATCATTGTCTAATAAGAAATTGTGTAATCCTTCCTTGACTTAAAATTTTATGGATATGTTGTAAATACATGTCCCAGAAATTGTATAAAATTGTTAAAAATTTTATATTCTAGAAATCTGATATGTTATTGGTCAAAATCTTGATATTATATTAAAATGTTGTTTACTACAGAAATAATCAAATTTCCTGATCAGTTGCATCATTTTTGTATGAACTCTCATCAGACCTTAAACCATGGTAGTTTAAAGTTTCTGTCATTCATAGACAGATATTATTTTATTTTACTTTTTCTCTAGAAGTGTTTGCACTTAGCAATAGTTCAAAATTGCTTTCTCATTGAGGAGGTTCGTTAAAAAATACTTTGGAAGTACTCTGGATTACAGATTTCTAATGACTAAGATAACACTTTTGGATTGGGTAAAGAATTTTCACAACTCTAATTAAACTGATGACTTCATGAAACCGCTATCTTAAGATCAAGCAGAATAAGAATTAATCACATGAGACTGAATGAACTCATAAGGGTAATTTTTTAATGATTTTTTTTCTTTTAAATATTGCCAGTTTTTAAAATGTTTTGTTTGCTAGATTTAAGGAAACATTTTACAGCTATCTCTAGCTTACAGCGACTTGGTAATGTTTACTTTTGTGAACAAAAGTTGAAGCACATTTTCCCTACTGATCCTTCCAGACTTTGAAAACTATTCATAAATATTTTTATTTTTATAATAATATAGTTGTGCAAATAACTACAAATTCAATAAGAATCAGTTCTCCTTATAACAGGACATAATTGGAAACATTTGTTACATTACCAAGGCTATGACTAGAATGTCTTATTTTTGGATATTATCAGACAGATTTTAAAAGCTAAGATTGGCTTTACAAAGCCAATAAAGCCCCTCTGGAAAACTGGTCTGAGAGTTCTCAGACTTACAGGTGAGTAAAACATGTTCATTTTTGGAAGGCCTGGTAATCCTGGGAAATTTTAAGGACCTTACGAAGAAAGGAATTTACGCTTGAAGCCTGATAGCAAGTTCTTGATTTTGCTTCTTAGTCTTAAAAGTCATTTCTTGTTTTTACCTTGTTAAACTTTGATTTCTTACTAAAAGTTTCAGAAAAGCAAACTGAAAAACAGCCTATATGGTCAGTCACTAATCTTGCTGCACTTATATAAATATTCAGGCCAAGTTTAATGAAACCAAACTTATTTTGCAGACCGATTAGTCTTACTTTGATTATCTTTGATAGAAATTGGGTGACTGTACAGAGAAAAAAAGTACATTCTAGAAGAAAACTATAGTGCACTCAATATTAGATTCTAGCTCTATTTGTTTTCTTTGAGATTTTATTATCTATCTTCATTCTGGACTGGATTCTGAATTCTTCTAATTTCTTTTGATATCTGACTATGATTCTCCAAGCTAGTATCTTCAATTTTCTTTCGACCTTCTGGCTTGGAATCACTAAAATTAAACTGCTTTTTTTTCCCCTAAGCTCTGCTAGTAGAAGTTGGACAGCTAGATGTAAACTTCTGAGAAACCACTGCCAGAGCTAATGTATAGACAGTCTTCCTCAAATCCTAACTACACACCAGGAAAATCTTTCAGATCGCCACTGCCTGCCCTCACTTCAACTGAAGATGCTTAAAACCCAGCATCTAGAAATCTTCTTGACTGTCTGCCCTCTGGACTCAGAAACCAAGTTTATAATTTTTCCAGCTATTAGTCTTTGGTTTTGTGTCTATCTTCTTAGAAACTAAACTCCCTTCATTAAAGTCTTATGGCTCCTACCATGCAGGAGATCTCCTCGGCTGCCAAGTGTCAGTGGATGATTCAGCCAGTCATTAATGAGCAAAGGGCAGCTGAACAAGAAAGTGGACTGATGTTGTTCAGAGAGAAAAAGAATGTGTCTTCTTCCTTTGAACAAGAATCAGAACTGACTCTTTGCTTGACAAAACTTTAGTCAGGCTCCTGAGCCTTCAGCCTATCTGTGCACTTCCTTACAAAATCCAGTTTTAGCTATATATATATAGATATATATACTATATACTATATTATATCTATGTATAAATAAAAAAAATGAGTCATAAACCTGGAAAACGGCGGTCCTGGGATGGATGGCACTCTAGTCACACAGACCAACCTGTACCAGTTAAAAGCAAGTCTATGCATCTATCTATCTATCTATCTATCTATCTATCTATCTATCTATCCATCTATCTATACATAATATAGATCTATCTATCTATATATCTATGTATAGAGATATATATCCCATTTTAGCTATATATATGTAGTTATATATATAAAACTATATATAGTTACATATATAGCTACATATATATAGTTATATAAACCTTGCTAAGTCGGTTTAGCTAAGATCCCTGCCCTTGATATCTGATCAGTTTCCTCATCCTCAACCCTCCCCAAGGTGACATCTGATCACCTGGCTTGTCTTCAGCAAGAATCCTGCTAAGTGGGTTTAGCCAGAGTCCCCCTACCCCTGATGTTTCCTTCTAGTCATTTCCACCCACTGACTCCTGCTCTGCTCTTCGGCTGTAAATTTCCTCTTGCATGGGCTGTGTTCAGAGTTGAGGCCAATCTCTCTCCCACTGCCAGACTCCATTGCAGTAGTCTTTATACCTTTCATGATCATCCTGAACAAAGTCTTTCTTATTGTGTTTTAACAAGTATCATTGAATAATTTTGTTCTTTAACAGTACCTTGATTTACTCTGAAATCTGGTATATACAAAAGAATAATATACTCACCGGGGAAGTTGACCTGAGACTAAAATAACTGCCCGCGCCCCATAACCTCCAAACCAGGTTTAAGAATGCAGTAGGTTGGCCGGGCGCGGTGGCTCAAGCCTGTAATCCCAGCACTTTGGGAGGCCGAGGCGGGCGGATCACAAGGTCAGGAGATGGAGACCATCCTGGCTAACACGGTGAAACCCCGTCTCTACTAAAAGTACAAAAAACTAGCCGGGTGAGGTGGCGGGCGCCTGTAGTCCCAGCTACTCGGGAGGCTGAGGCAGGAGAATGGCGTGAACCCGGGAGGCGGAGCTTGCAGTGAGCTGAGATCCGGCCACTGCACTCCAGCCTGGGCGACAGAGCGAGACTCCGTCTCAAAAAAAAAAAAAAAAAAAGAATGCAGTAGGTTTATTTGCAATCCTTGTGAGAGGACTAAATACGTGTTACTTGTCATGCTTATGTTGCTGTTGTTGTTCTAAACAGCTCTAGAATCTCAAAGTAGAGACTTTCCTACTAGGTCACAATATCACAGTAAAGATATTTTAGATTCCCATAGTCTTTGAAGTGGTCCAAAGATTCTCGTGCCCAGCTTCTAGTTCGCAAGTTTTGCTTTATTCACCAGTACAGACCACCCTGTCATCTAAGCAGCAGGGTTATAAAAGGAACCACTTTATTTTCCCATATGCTGTACATTTTTCCTATGTCCCCATTTTTATTACTTTTAATCCTGATTCTCTGAGACAAGTCTTAACATTTCCATTAGAGAGAGTGGGAAAATGAAACATTTACGTAAAGTCACACAACTGGGAAGTGTCTGATCTGGGCTGTATATCCAGGTCTGCCTGATCGTAAAGCCAGTGCTCTTTGATGCTGTTCTAAACTCTGCACTGGGAAGTTCACAAGTCAGAAGAAGGCACCTGAGGCAGACACTGGGCAGGAAGATAGACCTTTACTCCTTTCAGGGCCTCTGAACTTCCTCCAGGTTCACTGCCAGCTCCACCAACCTTTGCCAGGGCACTTCATTTCCTAGGGATCTTTTTTTTTTTTTCCATCTTTACCTGTATTTATTCTTCCCAAGTCATCTCTCCCTCCCAAGCCACAACAGCACCTTTGAGCTGCCCAGTGCTTGCTCCACTGAACCCAATTTGCGGTACTCAATCAGGACAAAACATCATTGTATGTACGTAAGTGCCGCCAAGTGAGATGTGGGGCAATGTTTTCCAGAAATGCACCAGTCACAGTCCATTTAGTGCCAGGGAAATCGAGTTTGAAGGAGCTGTAATTATCATTATTGACTCTGAATGGTTCTGTGCTGCTATATGCAAAATCTGTAATTTTCCTGACAATGTGGCAGAACATGGTATGGAACCCTCACTCTCCTAATCCTACAACAGGAGAAAAGAAAAAAAGACAATGCCAGTCAAGTTGGCAGATGAGACTCTTCCTTTACTGCAGCCCTCTCTACCCTTTCCAGCTAATGCTTTGCCCTGTGAACAATTACACGCAGTTGGATGGGTGGGGGCTACAAATGGCCATAGAGGAAACAGGCAAATAAAATCTGGTGGCCACCCACCCACGAGCACTCATGAAGGGTCTGCAGTTCCCAGGCGGGTCTTTCAGCGCTTCATTTGGGCATCGGGAATTCAGTTTATTTCTCTGATAACATGAAAGAAGTCAAACATTATGGAAACGAAATGTAAGGCTGTCATGGGTTGAATTTTGGCCCTCAAGAAAAGACAAACGTGCAGCACCTTGGAACGTGATTTTATTTGGAAACAGGATCTTTACAGATATAATCAAGTCAACACGAGGGCCTTTATCCAACATGACTGGTATCTTTATAAAAGGGAACTTTGAACACAGAGACAGACATGCACAGAGGAAAGATGATGTGAAGAGATACAGGGAGAAGATAGCCATGGAAACACAAAGGCAGATATCAAGGTGATGTTCCAACAAGCTAAGGAAAGCAAAGATCACCAGCCACCCCAGCAACTGGGGAGAGGCCCGGACAGATTCAACCTGCTGCCAACACCTTGATGTTGGACTTCCGCCTCTGGAACTCAGACAGAATAAACTTCTGTTGTTTAAGCCACCCTAACTGTGGTGTTTTTTGTTATGGCAACCAAGGAAGCTTATGTGAAAATCTCACCAAGAAAAGGGGGGGTATGAAGAAAGAATTTCAATAAATATGTATGATGCATTTTGGTGATTTGAAAAGGAAGCCATATTTGTCTAGAAAAGACTTTTCCTGGACAATTGACATCGTCACTGGTGTGGAAACAAATGAATCATAAACCTGGAAAACGCTGGTCCTGGGATGGATGGCACTCTAGTCACACAGACCAACCTGCATCAACCAAAAGCGAGTCTGTGATCAGAGCGTGGATGGCATCAGCCAAACCTGCCCTCTAGCAACAGTGACCACAACAGTCTCCTGAAATGCTAATTATCCTTCCTTATGAGAGCCTTTTGAAAAAAACTATTAGCGGCTAAATAAATTGAACATGAAGGATAATTTGGCCTACTTCTTTTTAGAATATTGTCTTCTTTAACCTATCCCTAGGAGCCTTCATTTAAATAATCACTCCAAGCTTCCCCCAGTGGCACATTTCTTATTTTTTAGCTATACCTGTAATGACTCCCCATGCCACAGAGAGACAACAATGACCCTGTGGCTGTCTCCACTCTGCATCCAACTCACTATTGCCCTCTGTCTCTACCTCCCTGGGGGCTGAGGTCCCTGGAGACACCTCTCCTGTGGAATCTCTTTCTGTCTTCGGGGGACAGAGATATGTCTTATGGATCACTCAGCTTTGCTTGTACTCTGGGAAGTGGCACTAGAATCTCTTCCCATGGAGACTTAATCAGTGATTTCTTGTTGCTTCTTGTAACTTCACTGAATTGTAACAGAAGTGTTAATGTAAGTACAGGTTCCATCTCAGTGATTTTACCAAGCCTTTGCTTGCTCAGCGAGCTGGTATCCTCTGACTCCTTGACTCTTTTCCTCCTGTCTCCTAGAGATTTGCTGCCTGCCTTGCTGATAAGGGAGCTTTTGTGGATGTTTTTTTGGATGAGAGTATGCACAGTGTTGTCTTCCAGGTGTCTCTGGGGTTCTTCCATGGCACATTCTGCATCCAAAAGCACCAGATTCCTGCAAAGGACTCAGTTCAGGGGCAGATCAGAATATTCCAGTTCAAATCATCAGGATTTCAAGTGTGGTTTGTGTTTTATGGATTCCTTCTCTACCCTTCTTCCATTACCCATTAAAATATTTTGTGGCTCCCTAAGGATGAAGAACTATAGAACAGAAATGAAAATATCAAGCCCAATGACCTGCCTTCAAACTATTGGAAATGCAATGCTATTGCTGGAGACGAAAATATACCACTCCCAAAACAAATACGACTGAAAAGCTACCCTTTTGCAAGAGAGATTTACATCTGTAAGATAAGTCTCCTTTTGGAAGGGTGTCTCCCTCTCTGCACCAGGGAAAGAATCACTAGGTTTACCCCCATATCACTAGAGAGCCTTCATCAATGAAGAAGGCATTGACTTAAGTCTGTATAACAAGTCTTAGCTTTGTTTAAGGTCCTTTTCCTGCCCATTTATTTTCTTTTCTTTTTTTTTTTTTTTTTTTGTAACAGAAGTGGGGTCTCACTACATTGCCCAGGTGGGCCTCAAATTCCAGAGCTCAAGTGATCCTCCTGCCTCAGGCTCCTGAGTCACTGGGATTACAGACATGAGCCACTACACCCAGCTCCATAATCCCCATTTAACATGTGAGAAAACTGAGACACAAACCAGGCAAGACACCTGTTTCGGTTGGACACACACAGCCAGGTGGCTGAGCTGAATATGCTTGTTTGTACCAGGTTGGTTCCTGCACTCACATTTGTCACCCTCCTGTGATGATCTGACATACTAAGTATCTCCAAGAAAATCCCCAGAGGGAGGTACTATGTGTTTTAACACTGTAAAGCGGCCTCAACAAGCTTTACCTGGGACAAGCTAAAGGCTCTATGGAGAATTCATTAACATTATTTCCTTTGTATTGACTGTTACTACAGTAACCTTTGAATCACCCGAAAGGATACCGGATTTCCATTCACAGTAATGTTACAATGTATCCCATAAGATGAATGGAGTTACATCTAAGATTTTTACCAGTGGACTCAAGGGCTGCAATATACTTACAAGATCCCTCAGTAAGCAAACGATATATCCAACAAAAGGGGATTGATCAAGTGAATACTGGGCTGTCCAGGCAGTGGAATGTTATGCAGCTATATGGAGGGGTAAGAATGCTTCCTAAATGAACTACGAGGGAAACAAGATATCTCATAAAATGGAAACAAAAGTTAGGGGCAAAATGTGTAGCATATGCTACTGTTGCATGATTCTAAAAAATGAAAATGGGGGCCTGATGCAGTGGCTCGCACCTGTAATCCCAGCACTTTGGGAGGCTGAGGCGGGCGGATTGCCTGAGGTCAGGAGTTCGAGACTAGCCTGGTCAACATGGACAAACCCCATCTCTACTAAAAATACAAAAACTAGCCGGGCATGGTGGTGCATGACTGTAATCCCAGCTACTCAAGGGGCTGAGGCAAGAGAATCACTTGATCCCAGCAGTGGAGGTTGCAGTGAGCCGAGATTGTGCCGCTGCACTCAAGCCTGGGCAACAGAGGGACAACTGCGTCTCAAAAAAAAAAAAAAAAAGAAAGAAAAAGAAAAAGAAACAGGGGAAAGAGAGAGAGAGAGAGAGAGAGAGAGAAAGAGTGTGTGTATGTATGTGTGTAGAAACAGTGGCTGCCTCTGGGAAGAGAAACTGGGCGGCAGGACATGGGGAGTGAGGCTTTACATCTTGGTGCCTTTTTTAGATTTAGAACTATTTAAAGATAAATTGAAGTTATCTTAAAAAATAAAAATGCTTAATGAAAAGGAGAGCTGACTAAAGGAAAAGTAAGCTGGGACTGCAGGTGCGTGTGAGAGCACCAGGCTTTCACTATTTCTCTGTAATAGGTCTTTTCTCACATTCTTCCTTCTTTGTTTCAGAGAAGAATGGTATTTAAGTCTGAAGTTTAAACTACCCTTTTGAGATCTACTCTAGAGATTTACTCAACTCTTTAGGTTATTTCTCATGTATACAGAACATATACTTGTACATGCAATTAAACTTCTGTCCATTTTTCTCTTGATAATCTGTTTTTTCCTTCCCGGGAGTCTCAGCTAAGAATTCATGAAGAGCGGAGGAGAAAATTATTTTTCCTCACCTACACCATTCGTATGGTTAACAGAAAGTGCTTTTAGAAGATTCCTGTAAATAAATGGATTACTTAATAGAAATTCAGACAGACATAGAGGTCTTCAAAAAGTATCCTGAGTGGAAAGAAAATGAGGTCATCATTTCTAGGAAAACCCAGATGACCTAGAGCTTCTCTCATGAGAAGTGCTCACAGAACAGAGAAGGGATGTTTGTCCTTCCTCCAGGTTCAGCTGGGGAGCATCACACCCCCCCTCACATCTCCTATGCATACTGTCTGTTGCTGGAGCATCATTCCCGCACCTCCACACCACTCTGTGTTGAGGACATCACAACCCATATGCCTGTGACCCCTCCACACTCCATATTGCACCACACTGAAAGCCCAGTCTGCTTACTAGCATGCCTTGCTAATAAAGAGATGTCGAATGTTAAATTCTAAAATTCAACTTTTTTCAAACATCTTCAATCCTGTTGACAATAAGTAAATCAAGAAAAAAATAGACTTTTCATAAAAATCAGTTCTGAGACTGAGTTTCGGTTTCAGAGACAAAGTCCTCATCCTTTGGAGGGTGAGTTTGGCTGTTTTCGAGGTGGAGGCTCGTTGCTTGGTCTTCTTCACTTTTGGTTTCTCACCTTGTCTGCCCCTGCCCTGCCTCCCATCCATCCTCTTCCATCCTGTGGTCATTGGCTTCCTAACACCAATATTGGATCCTGCTTGAACACCTTAAGGGCCCATTTGCTGCTGTTCTCAGGATAAAGTCTTGAGTCCCCGGCACGGCACTCAAAGCTCTTCATAACTTGGTCATTTGTGTATGGTAAGGTAGTGTGGTGTTTAGAGGAAACACAGTCCACACCAACATTCTCACTTCTGACACCAATTGCAAATTCAGAAGGTTTCCAAAACTATTCTCAATTCGTATAATTTTTTAGAAGGATTTGCAGAACCCTTCTGCCTCATCTCAGTTAATTCCTCACTAAACCCTGCCTGAAATTATTGGGCTAATGGTCACTGTCTGTGCAGTAAATGATTTAACCGTGCCCAAAGAAAGGTCTGGCTTTTGTCCCCAGCTGCTGAGACACCGTGTGTAGGCCCTTGGAATTTCCCTTCTAATAAGGATGTGTCTATTTACCTGAGGCCCAAGACTGGGTAATTTATAAAGGAAAGAAGTTTAATGGACTCATAGTTCCACATGGTTGGGAAGGCCTCACAATCATGGCAGAAGACAAAGGAAGAGGAAAGGTACATCCTACATGACAGCAGGCAAAAGAGAGTATGTGCAGGGGACCTCCCCTTTAAAAACCATCAGATTTAATGAGAATGTCTTACATGACAGCAGGCAAGAGATAGCATGTGCAGGGGACCTGCCCTTTATAAAACCATCAGATTTCGTGAGAATGTCTTACATGATGGCAGGCAAGAGAGAGTGTGTGTAGGGGAGCTCCCCTTTATAAGACCATCAGATTTCATGAGACTCCTTCACTATCATGAGAACAACACAGGAAAAACCCACCCCCATGATTCAATTTCCTCCCACCAGGTGCCTCCCGAGACTCATGGGAATTATTACAATTCAAGATGAGATGTGGGTGGGGACACAGAGCCAAACCATATCATCTGGAAACTGTATTTGGAACCTGCCAGACTCTGCCCAGGTGCTTCTTCCCTTAGCTGATTGTGATATGCAGCAATTCCTCATGATAAACTGTAACAGCAGCTTTCCCTGAGTTCTGCAAGTCCTTCTAAAAAATTATTGAAATTGAGAATGGTTTTGGAAACCTCCTGAATTTGCAATTGGTATCAGAAGTGAGAATGTTGGTCTGAACTGTGCTCCCTCTAAACCCCACACTACCTTACCATGTACAAAAATGCCACCACTATTTCATTCCTGGTATTATTCTCTCTCTCTCTCTCTCTCTCTCTCTCTCTCTCTCTCTCTCTGTCTCTTTCTCTTCTTTTTCTCTCTCTCTTACCACTTGCTCTCCTCTCTATTCTTCAACTTCAAGCCATAGCTAAACTGACTGGGTAGAAAGAGCACTGTTCTGGCCTGGGAGTAGACAAATGAGGGGCAATGTCAAGTCTGAGTCATAAATGCTTTAAAACTTTGGTTTTCTCTTTGGTAATTAAAAAAGAAAAAATTGGCCCTGAGCAGTTGATTCTCAGTTGAGTGTCCTGTGTGTCAGCATTCTGAGTGAAGGGGCAGAGACCAGCCTAGGTCCTAAAGGGCAAGTCAGGACACGCCCAGTTGACCTTCCTGATTCCACGTGGTCCCTTGAAACCGTAGCTGAGTTAAGGGTTAAAGTGAGGGAGTACTTCCTCATGATCACAGAAAAGTTAATATTTTTTGACAGGGTCTTGCTCTGTTGTCCTGCTGGAGTGCAGTGTCAAGATCATAGCTCACTGCAGCCTCGAACTCCTAGGCTCAAGCAATCCTCCTACCTCAGTCTCCCAAGTGGCTGGGACTACAGGCATGCACTACCATGCCCAGGTAATTTTTTTAACTTTTTGCAAAAATGGGGGTCTCACTATGTTACCCAGGCTGGACTTGAACACCTGGACTTAAGCAATCCTTCCACCTAAGCCTCCCAAAGTGCTGGGATTACAGGAACGAGCCATTACTAGAGGCATGTCTGGCCAAAACTAGTTAATACTTTATTATCTTCCTTTCACATTCCCATTCACTCAAGATTAATTTAGATTTTAAAAAATCCTGCCTCATAATATGAAATCACTTAATGTCCTACTATTTCCTGCAAGTCAGTTCTGTTTTGTATTTTAAAAAGTGTTTCCTAAAGCCTTACAAAAATACAAAAAAGACATGACACTTCTCCTTGTTTTATTGCTCCCTTTTGGCCAGGTCAAAACCGCCCATTGTTTATCTAATGGGAGATACAGCCTTCACAAATGCCACCTGAAGAATGCTCAGAATGAAGCCAACTCAATGCTCAGGCCAAATACGCTGTGTTTATGCAGATGCCCAATCCATGGATCAACAGCTCCTTCTTCACCACACCATCCTTCCTCCCAAGAGGAGAAGGCTAGAATCCATATGTTGGCTCTATCAAAATGCAGATACCACCATATGTCACCAAAGATGGCACTGCAGTTGCCCTTGGCCAAGTTCCTGGTGCTTGCTGGTGGCACATTTTCCAAGCACAGACATTTTCAAATTAACCACTGAGAAGTTTGATGAGCGGTGTGATGCCAACAGAAGGTTCAAATGGCAATCAGGTGTTTGGGGCCAAAACTCAGTCCCTCGTAGCTCCTGTGGCTGAGACCATAGGCAATGCAAGTGCTCTGACAGCATCTGAACACACTTCCCTTTCAAAACCTGTGGCAGCCTTTCCATGCCTTGGCAGCAAATGAGTCAATGCTATATTTGGTAATGAGTGCCAGTCCTTTTTTGACAGGTTAATTAATATTCATTATTCAACAGAGAAGAAAATGCTGAGTTGTTTATCATTGGTTCATTAGTTTTAGCCAAATAAAGGATAAACATAATTACTCTCATAAACTACTGTGACGGAGCCTAAAAATTATAGGGCTGAAAATGGATGCCTTCAGGAAAACCCTAAAAGAAATGAGACCCTTGGGTCTCAGCAGATGAGTGAGAAAAACAGTTCTGGTTTCTATTGGCATGTCCCAGCGCCCTCTCTCACTGGACCTGGGCAAGATCATCCTCCAAAAATGACTCTGCTCTTGCATTTCCTGTTGCCTTTGTCTTCAATAATGATTTTTGCTGTCATGAGGCCTTGTTACTGCTGTGTGGTGCATGTGCAGAAGTTAAGCCTTCCGTGGGGAAAAGTTCTCTGACTAAGCAAAAGGCTATGCCTGACATCATGGAGCTTGGCATGGGTGGGTCTCCCTCTGAATTCTAGCTTCCTGACTGTGTTTCTTTATGCTAAAGATTTAGCAGGCTTCTCCTCCTGCATTCTCCCTCCCATCCTGTCCTTTTCTCTAGTGTCAGTGCTTTCACCTTCAACAACTCATGACTTTAGATTCTGCTTCTTATGGAACCAAACTCAATCCTCTCTGTATTCACTGTTTGTGTCCCTCCCAAAGTCATGTGTTTAAACTCTAACCCCCATGTGACTATGTTTGGAGATGCAGCCTATAAAAGGTTGTTAACGTTAAATGAGTTCATAAGGGTGGAATTAATCCAGTGGAATTAGTGTCCCTAAAAGAAGAGATGCCGGGGCTTGGGCAGTCTCTGCAGGTACACAAAGAAGAGGTCACATGAACATGCAGCAAGAAGGCGACTGTATGTAAGCCAGGAACAGAGCCCTCACCTCTCTGCTGGCACCTGGATCTGAGACTTCTAGTCTCTAAAACTGAGACAATAAATTTCTGTTGTTAACCCATTTCCCATTTGCCCCAAGAATACTGCACTGGCAGCAAGCTGTAATTTTTAATTTTTTTTTTCTAAATGGGAAATGGGCTAAGTCACCCAGCCTGTGGTGTTTTGCTATGGGCAGCCCAAGCCGACTAACAGATTAACATAGACTAGTAGGCTATCTGGAAACTATGGCAACACACACACACACACACACACACACACACCCCTTGTCATTTTCACTTCACTGCTCCGTCATTGTGTTTTTAGGAAGTGTTGATGAGGATGATGGTGATGACAATGAGAATAAAAAGGAAACAAACATGTTTAGGTCAGGTGTCAGGCACTTATTTTCCCCCCAAAGTGCTTGCACATTCATTACCTCATGTGGAGAGCCTGGGTCCAAGCAGCCATGGTTTCAATGAGAAAGTCAGCCTCTGAAATAAGAACTTCAATGAGCAAAACTGTCTTTATGTTAATAAAAGGAAAATAAAACTCAAAATCTGTAAACATCTAGTGATCTTCTCCCTAGTGAATGTAGATGTGATCAAATAAACAAGTCTGTGTGTTTCAGCTCCCTAAGGACAGAACACACTTCCACAGCTGTATTTACTGTTTATATTTAGAATAATTGTTTTAAAGAAATAACACAGTGCCAATACAGTTTGTTGCAGGTGGGGTTTTCAGAGAGCAGTCACTGAGACCAAGTTTGGGATATAGATCCTAAAGGAAAGGATGAGCCAGAGAGCAGAACTGAGCAGAGGGGGTAATGGAACCGCCAGGCAGCTCCGCGGAGTACTGACCAGGAGCCCTGGAGCAAATCGCCCAGCAGCGGGTGGCCTCTGTCCCCCTGCCTTGCTCAGTCCCTAAATGTGGCTGCCCTGGGAAGATGAGACCTGGAGCAGAGTAGTTCGGGTGCTGAGCCTGTCCCTGAAGGAGCTTCAGCCAGGGCCTGTCTGCCAACACATTTCCTACTGCTGGACAGCAAAGCCTTCCCAGAATGGAGCCTGGGTGATGCATCTCTGTGTCCACCCCAAGCCTGAAGCTTCCTTGGGACCCTTGCCTGAGCCTTTCTGTTTCCAAATATGACCACTATATTAGAGTAGGTTTGGATCCTTCTCATCAATGTTTTTATACTTGAACTATAAATTCCTATATCCATACAAATGGCCCAGTTTAGTATGTTTTAGCCACAGAAAAATGCTGTCATCCATTGGCCTAGGCAAATAATTTACGACTTGGTCCTTAAAAACAAATGAAAGAAAACAAAATGACAAGTGGGACCTAATTAAATTAAAGAGTTTCCACACAACAAAAGAAACTGTCAACAGGTCACAACCTACAGCATGGGAGAAAATATTTACAAATTATGCATCCAATGAAGAACAAATATCCAGAATCCATGAGGAACTTAAAGCCATAAGAAGAAAACAAATAACCCCATTAAAAAGTCGGCAAAGAAAACAAACAACTCCATTAAAAAGTGGGCAAAGAAAACAAATAACCCCACTAAAAAGTGGGCAAAGGACATGAACAGGCACTTCTCAAAAGGAGATATTCAAGTGGCCAATAAACATATGAAGAAATGCTCAACATCACTAATCAAAGAGATGCAGATCAAAACCGTGAGATACCATCTGACACCTGTCAGAGTAACTAATATTAAAAAGTCACAAAATAGAGGATCTTGTCAACATTGCAGAGAAAAGGGAATGCTAACATACTGTTGGTGGGAATGCCTAATTAGTTCAGCCACTGTGGGAAGCAGTTTAAAGATTTCTCAAGCAACAAAAAAGAGAGTTACCGTTCAACCCAACAATCCCATTTCTGGGTATATGCCCAAAGGAAAGCAAATCATTCTACCAAAAAGTCACCTGCAATTGTAAGTTCATCACAGCATAATTAACAATAGCAAAGACATGGAATCAACCCACGTGCCAATCAACAGCAGATTAAATAAAGAAAATGTGGTACATATACACCATGGAATACTACACAGCCATAAAACAGAACAAAGTCAGCCAGGCGTGGTGGCTCATGCCTGTAATTCCAGCACTTTGGGAGACCGAGGCAGGTGGATCTCCTGAGGTTGGGAGTTCGAGACCAGCCTGAACAATGTGGAGAAACTCCATCTGTACTAAAAATACAAAATTAGCTGGGCATGGTGGCACATGCCTGTAATCCCAGCTACTCAGGAGGCTGGGGAAGCAGAATCGCTTGAACCCAGGAGGCAGAGTTTGCAATGAACTGAGATCGCACTGTTGCACTCCAGCCTGGGCAACAAGAGTGAAACTGTGTCAAAAAAAAAGAGAGCAAAGTCATGTCATTTTCAGCAACATGAATGCAGCTGGAGGCTATTATCCTAAGTGAATTAACACAGAAACAGAAAACTAAATACTACATGTTCTCACTTATAAGTAGAGCTAAGCAATGGGACACAAATGGACATAAAAATGGGAACTATAGACACTGGGAACTCCAAACAAGGGAAGAGGGAAAGGGCTGAAAAACTACCAACTGGGTGCTGTTAACTATATGGGTGACAGGTTTTCAATAGAAGCCCAATGCTCAGCATCATGCAATATACCCTTGTAACAGACCTGCACATGTACTCCCTGAATCTAAAATTAAAACAAGATGTTGTCATCATCATAATATATGATATATATATTATATATGACATATACAATATATATATAGTTGACCCTTGAACAGTAGGGGTTTGAACTACATGAGTCCCATTATAAGTAAATTTTCTTGTGCCTCTGCTGCCTCTGAGGTGGAGAGACCAACTCCTCCTCTTCCTCCTCCTCCTCCTCAGCCTACTCAACATGAAGACAATGGGAATGAAAACCTTTATAATGGTCCACTTCCAGTTAATGAATAGTAAATATATTTTCTCTTTCTTATGATTTTCTTAATGTTTTTTTATATGGCTTACTTTGAGAATACAGTATAGAATATATGTAGTATTATGTATGCTACATGTGTTATACACATGTATGCTGTATGTGTTAATTGACTGTTGATGTTATCAGTAAGGCTTCCAGTAAACAGTAGGTTATTAGTAGTTAAGTTCTGGGGGAGTCAGAAGTTATACATGGTTTTTGGTCAGGCATGGTGGCTCACGCCTGTAATCCCAACACTTTGGGAGGCCAATACTAGAGGATCGCTTGAGCCCAGAATTTCAAGACCAACCTGAGCAACATAGGGAGACTCCTTCTCTCCAAAAAAAAAGAAACAGCCTGGCATGGTGGTGCACATCTGTGGTCCCAGCTACTAGGGAGACTGAAAGTGGGAAGATCACTTCAGTCCTAGAGATGGAGGCTACAGTGAGCCATGATCATGCCACTGCCCTCCAGCCTGGATGACAGAGACATCCTGTCTCAACTTAACACCAAAAAAATTATACATGGATTTTCAACTGCACAGGGGATTGTCACCCCTAACCCTCACATTGCTTAACAGTCAACTGCATATACCATACATGTAAACTACACATATATCATATTTATTTATATATATTTTATTCTGAAGCTATATTTTTAAATTCAACATTTTGTTTAAAACATTTACCTATTCTGATACATGACAATCTTACTCACTATGAATTATTATTAACTAACATATTCTAAAAGATGTGAAAAATCTCATTGTGTTTGTCTACTGTGATTTATTCCCTCATATCCTTTGCTGGTGTGTGAGCTGTTTCCTGGTTTACTCTTGTAAGCAAAGCTTCAGTAAACATCTGCCCTCCTGTGTCCGTGGTTTGAGGATTTCTCTAGGGCACCAGGACAAATGTCTTCCTTTGCTTTTCTGCACTCCCCTTGAACGTGGTGTGGTATCTGCCCACAACCCATGCTCCATTATAAACACCAACTCATAATGTCTGGAATGGTGCTTTCCTAGTTCCTTCCACCCTTAGTTCCTTCCTTCAAACTGCCAAGTGCTGAAAATCAATACTTGAAGATCTCAAGGCAGGCAGGTGGTTGCTATGAGCAGTGCTAAAGCCAGGGTTGCTATTTAACTGGACTGTGTTCATAAACCTGTCTTTTCAGATCAAAAGTTTTTGCTGTAGAGATTCTTCTTTCAAAATGAAGAGATATAGTACAATACATATGCAGATGCGGTAAACAAAGAGCAAAGGAACAAAAACTCTAATCTTCTGTTTTTTAAAGCAATCAACATATCAATTGTTAAACTTAAAAAAATGAGGAAGTAAGCAAAACAAAAACAAAGCAAAGCCCTATGAGCAACGAAAGCAGATGTTTAGTCACTAAAACTGTATTTTCATCAGAGGAGGGTACCTTCCTATCTTCATCAAAATGTATTGAACTCGCCTTCTCACTTTGTCTCTCTCTGTGTGTGGTACAAATGCAGACACATTGGGTGAGTACTTAACTTTTAGAAATTCAATGATAGACAACCAACAAAAAATGGGGAGAGATAGAAATGAAAACTAAGCATCAATCACTCCCCAGGGATGGAGTCTGTGGGCCGGTCATTCCAGGTAATCCGTGCACATGGCCCCAGCACGGGCCTGGGATGAGATCGGTGAGCATCTGCCCTCCTTCATGAGGGGTGCAACCTGGTGTGTTGCTAAACCTCTTTGTAGTCTCCACCTTTTATCTGAAAACTAGGAATAATAACAGCATTTATTGCATTGGGATTATATGAGTAAGAACAGAGCCCTCAGTAGAGTGTCTCGCACGTATAACGTGCTGGATAAATGCTGCAGATGGAGAAGCCACAGTGGCCCTTGAATGCAGCCCTGTTTTAAAACTGTAATAACTGATGCTAATAATCATGACCTTGGTTCACTGAATAAAAGAAATAACACTCAGTATTTTCTCAGCATATGCAGAGTGAATAAAATATAACTCGATGACAGCAAAAATATAGATAGGAATGTATGTATTACAATATGAACAGCAGTATGGAAGCACTCATGACCTTAGCTTATTAAGAAAAAATAATGTTCATAATGTTCAGTGTTTTCTCAGAAAGAAAAATGGTTAATATAATATTTTGAATCATTTTTATTCCCAAATGCCATATGAAAATTTTACTCCAAATGGTAGATAAATTATATCAACTTTTTCCAAAACTGCATTCTACAATACCATAACAAGATTTCCATAGTAAAGATATGTTTGTGATAATGTATGGTTGTTCAAGGCTGGCTTAAAGTGAGCTAAACAGGGATTTTCTCTATTTGTAATGATGGAATTGGAAACTGGAGCCAATTTTTCTAGCTAAAAATAGAAAATCTGGGAAAATATTAACGGAAGAGTTTGAACTAACAATACAGTGATGGATTATGGAGAATAAAATTTAGGAAAGGAAATAAACCCATGGAAGTAAGGTTGGCATTTAGAATTCCGTTTTCACAAGTGGTGTCTACCCATTTGGAAGAGGTAGTTGAGGCATTAAGAAGCTGAACAGCATTGTTTAGAGTCACAAGAGAATGGAGGAGCAAAAATCACAGTTGACAGCTCTGGAAAAACAGTTTCTCTACAGTCATATAACATTTCTGATATCACATGTGCGGGGTTTTTTCCCTCACCAACAGATTCTCTGATACCAGCTGGGTGTCCGACAATTTAATTCATTTCTGACATTATCTACTTAGAGTTAGCCTCACATCCCATGAGTTAAGTGCTCAGTCCCATAAAACTACCTCCTCACTTCAGATGTCAATTGCAAGTCCAGACCTTTCCTACCACTGACCAACCAGCTATAAAATGGGTGGTTCCCATGACTTCTTCTTAAGGTTTAATAATTTGCTAGAATAGCTTGCAGAAGTCAGGGAAACAATTTATTTACATTTACTGGCTGATGATAAAGGATATAACTCAGGAACACTTCAGATGGAGGCAACACTGAGGGCAACGTATGGTATGGAGGGGGTGTATGTATGAAGCTTTCATGCTCTCTCTGGGCATGACATCCCCAAGCACCAACCCAGAAGCTTACCAAAATCTCCTTGTTCAAGAGTTTGTATAGAGCTTAATCTCCAGTACCCTCTTCCTTCCCAGAAGGTGATGGGTAGGGCCGAAAGTTTTAACCCTCTAATTACATGGTCTTTCTACTAAACAGCCCCATGCCGAGGCTATCAAGGGGTCGTATCATAAGTCACCTCATTAGCATAAACTCGGGTAATCCAAAGGAGCTCATCATGAGGAGTAAGACATTTTTATCACTCAGGAAATTCCATGGGTTTTAAGAACTCTGTGCTAGGAACCAGGGACAAAAAA
>NW_016807514.1:550869-575844 GCF_001698545.2 Rhinopithecus bieti | reverse complement strand
AAAAAAAAAAAAAAAAAAAAAAAAAAAAAAAAAAAAAAAAAAAAAAAATTCTTATTACAACCAGGCTCCACTCTGGGGAGCCCAAGGAAATCCATCTCCTTGGTATTGAGACCCTGTAGGACTACAGGCTATTAATGGCGGTAAGGCTGGCTGATAAGTGAGTTGTCTCTCTCAGGGACTAAGCCTTGCTTTTCATCATATTCAGATTCTAAAATTGGATTTTGTTAAACCTTCATTACTAGTGTTCCAAACCACTTACAGAAGTAGTGTATACCTTTGTGGAGAAAATTAGCATCATCTAAGGCCAAAAATTATGTCTACAAAGTTTTGGGGCACGATTCTTAACTGTTAATAGTAATAATAAAAAACAAGTAGAGAAAAAGTCTGGACAACATTAAAATAAAAACCAAGACAAACAACAGATATAAGAAATAGACCCACAAGGGAACCTGGAAAGGAAGTACCAGATACTGACCTATAACTGTAATTATTAGTTCAAGAAATAAAAGAGCAAGATTTAGCATTTTTGACAAAGAAATGAAAACCATGAGAAAGAATTGAATAGATACTTAAAAATACAATGATCAATATTAAAAACTCAGTGGATGAAGTCAGAAATAGACTAAACACAACTGAAAAGAGAACCAAAGCTTTGGAAAATTAGTCAGCAGAAAATATCCAGAGAACCAGAGTTTTGGAAAATTGGTCAGAAGAAAATATCCAGAATGAAATGTGAAGAGTGACAAAAAAAAATGAAAATGCAAAAGAGAGGCTAAGGGATATAAAACAAGCACTGATAATTATCTGAAACTGGAGACCCACAGCAAAAAAAGAGGCAGCATGGATTAGAAGAAATATTTGGAAAGATCCTCTGAGAATGTCACAGGACTAATGAAAGACATCAAACCACAAATCCATGAAGTCCTAAATAAACAAAATAAAATAAAATAAAATAAATAAAAATAAATAAAAGTAACAGCAGAATACATAAAAATGAAATGACAGATAGGTGTATCAGGATAAAACTGCTGGAAACAAAAAACAAAGAACAAAATAACCCTCTAAAAACCAGCCAGAAAAACATAAACACATTACATTTAAAGCAGTCAAAATTAGACTGACAGCTAATATCACAGCAGAAACTATCATAGAAGACAATGTAACGACACATTCATCCAACGCGCTGACGAAAAAAGTGTTAACTAAGATTCTATGACGAGTGAGAATATTTTCAAGAATGAAGAAATTTTGTGCAAATAAAAATCAGAAAATGTATCTTTATCAGGCCTTAATTAAAGGAAACAATAAGGTGGAGATACATGTGTACGTATATAATTAAAATGCACAGAGATAATAGCATATCATTCAGGATAAGAACTAATGGAGTTAGAGTATTATTCGAGTTTTGTATTGTCCAAGAAGAGATAAAAGTACCAACTAATAATTAAACTTTGATAAGACAAGGATGCAGATTATATTCCCTAATTAACCAGTAAAAGAACAGTAAACATATTTGTAACAACTTAGCAAAAAGGGAGAGGGAAGAAAGAAATTTTTTAAAAAAATCTTAACAAATTCGAAGGAAGATGAAAAGGGGGAGAAAAAGAAGCACAGATAGCTGGAACAATAGAAAAGAGTTAATAATATGATTAACACATAATTATCTGTTTTACATTAAATGTAAATGGACTACATAAATAGCAATATGCTACTTACAAAATAATACATCAATACACTATGATCAATAAGGTATGACTTTCATACTTTATTGATAAAGTATGAAATAAATAAAGTATGAATACAGAAAGTTTGAAAGTAAAAGTATAAAAATTAACCAGGCAAGATTCACAAAAGAAAACTTGGGTAGCTATATTAATAAAAGCAAAGTAAATTTAAAGTCAAAAAACATTGGTAGAGATACAAAGATATTTTGTTATGAGAAAAGCGTCAATTTGTAATGAAAGTGTAAAACTTAACAAAATTCTATCACTAATAATCTTCAAATAATTTGAAGCAAAATAAATAGAACTATAAAAAAATTCAAAAGTTTATAATCACCTTGAGAAATTGTGGAACAAATTTTTCAGTAACTTAAAGAAGAAGAAGGCCGGGCGCGGTGGCTCAAGCCTGTAATCCCAGCACTTTGGGAGGCCGAGACGGGCGGATCACAAGGTCAGGAGATCGAGACCATCCTGGCTAACACGGTGAAACCCCGTCTCTACTAAAAATACAAAAAAAACTAGCCGGGCGAGGTGGCGGGCGTCTGTAGTCCCAGCTACTTGGGAGGCTGAGGCAGGAGAATGGCGTGAACCCGGGAGGCGGAGCTTGCAGTGAGCTGAGATCTGGCCACTGCACTCCAGCCTGGGCGACAGAGCGAGACTCCGCCTCAAAAAAAAAAAAAAAAAAAAAAAAAAAAAAAAAAAAGAAGAAAAAATAGAAAGAGCCAAGACACTCTTGAAGAAGGACAAGGTAAGGAAATTGCTTTGCTGTATGCAAAGAGTTACAAAATTACCATGATTAAGAAAGTGTGTAACTGGGCCAAGACCAATGAAACAGAGTGGAATGCAGGAAGAGATTATGCATGTTTGGACACTTAATTTATGAAAAAAAGGTAGCATTGCAGAGCAGTGGCAGAAAACAATTTTTTTCAACAAATTGTGTTGAGTCAAATGGATTTGTATTTGGAAAAAAATAAGTAAAATGTAATCCACATATCATGCCACAAAAAATTACCTTCAGGTGGATTATAGATCTAAATGTGAAAGGTAAAATAATAAAACTCCAGAAAATAAAGTTAGGAAATATTCATTAACTTGGAGTAGAGAACACTGTCTTAAATCTGACACAAATGCATTAAACATAAAGAGAATGAATGAAAATGAACTATATTAAAATTAATAAGTTTTGTTCATTCAAAAATACTGTTAAGAGAGTGAAACAAGCCACAGACAGTATAAAGGACCCTTTAATATTAATATAAAAATAAAGCCAGGCAACCGAAATAAAAAGGTGCAAATGACTTGCATAGATACGTCATTAAGAAAAAATCCAAGGGTTAGAAACATCAGAAAAGGTGTTTGACTTCACAAGACATCAGGGAAATGAAGATTAAAACCATAATGTGACACTACTTCACACCCACCAGAATAACTAAAATTAAAATTTCTGACAATACCAACTCAAATTCTCATACACTACAGGTGGGGGCGTAAACTAGTATAGCCACTTTTGGAAACTGTTTAACATTACCTATTTAAGTCAAAGGTATGTGACATTCTAACAATTTCTCTTTTAGAGATACACAATACAGAAATACATTCACAAGCTTAGCACAAGACATCTACATGAATGTTCACGGAAGTACTATTTATAAGAGCCTCTAAAGGGAAGCAATCCAAAAGAGTATTGGTGTTAGAATGGACAATTAAATTAGAATAATTAGAGAATGAAATACTCTATAGCAAAGACAATGAACAACCCAAACTTCATCCAACACATGAATGGATCTTGCAAACATTATGTTGAATGAGGGAAACCAAACACAAATATATACTTCACAGTTTCCTTTATATAAAGCTGCACTAAGGTGTTAGAAATGGGAAAAATGCTACTCGGGAGGCTGAGGCAGGAGAATGGCGTGAACCTGTGAGGCAGAGCTTGCAGTGTGCCGAGATTGCGCCACTGCACTCCAGCCTGGGCAACAGAGCGAGACTCCATTTCAAAATAAGAAAAGAAAAGAAAAAGAAAGAAAGAAATGGGGGAAAATGGTCATCTTGGGAGAGAAAAGAGGAGATGAGATATTGGTGGGAGGAAGTGTGAGGAAGCAGCTGAACTCTGCTGCAATACTCTATCTTCTGACCTGTAAGATGGTCAAGTGGATAGTCATGATGTAATAATTGATTGAGCTGTAATGTATGTTTTCTGTACTGTTTGATAGTTGATTTATATTTCTTTTTTTTTTACTGTATACTTAAGTTCTAGGGCGGGTAACAATGTGCATAACGTGCAGGTTGTCTACATATGGTTATACTTATGCCATGTTGTGTGCCTGCACCCATCAAACTCGTCAGCACCATCAATTCTATCATTTATATCAGTGTCATAACTCCCCAATGCCCAATCCCTCCCTTCCTCCCCCCTCGTCCCCCCGATAGTGTCCCCCTCCCAGTAATAGGCCCCAGCCCCAGTGCGTGATGTTCCCCTTCCCGAGTCCAAGTGATCTCATAAAGGAGGAAAAAAGCAGTTAAATAGATTTCTTTCCTTCAGGACTTCAGAGAGACTTTCATATACATTCTGAGTCCTCAAGTGGGGAATATAGCACGTAACATATCTCAAAGTTATTTGACCACAGCACCCTTTTTCTTAATCACTTAAAAGTCTCAGATTTCCATGGAATAGCTTGGGAATCTCTGAATTACCTGATAGTTCATAACCATCTGTAGCATCTTTATGCTATTACAGTTTGTGATATGGTGAAGTACTTATTTGCCTCCATTTTCTGACTTACAGCTTCTAAAGCCTTTTTAGATAAAGGTGCTAGGATAAATTTTTGTTCTAATATTTGGTCTTTGATATCTGGTTCCTGGCACAGAGCTCCTAAGACCTTTGTAATTTCCTGAGTGACAGGAATGTCTGACACAGAGCTTCTAAATCTTAGGAATTTCCTGGGTAACAGGGAACGCTTGTTCTAATGAAGTGACTCTTGGTGAGCCCACAGACAGCCTCACGATGGGGGGCTGGGTGTCAAGGGAACCAACCATGTAGTTAGAGGCTTGGAGCTTTCAGTCTCCATCCTCCCTCAAGCTCCTGAGAGAGGAGAGAGGCTGAAGGTCAAGCTGATCATCAGTGGCCAGCAATGTAATCAATCATGCCTACCCTACATAATGAAACCTCCATAAAAACCCAAAAGGAAAGGATTCAGGTAAGGTTCTGAGTAGCTGACCCCATGAACCCTTGGAGGATGGAGCGCCCCAGAAAGGGCATGGAAACCCCATGCCCCTCCCTATACCACACCTGGTGCATCACTCTGCTTGTTCATCTACATCCTGTGTCTTATTCTTTATGGTAAATGGATAAAAGTAAGTAAGGCATTGCCCTGAGTTATGTGAGCTGCTCTGGCAAATTAATCAAACCTGAGGAGGGGGTTATGGGAACCCCAGTTTATAGCCAGTCACTCAGAAGTATAGGTGACAACTTTTTATACTACCTGTGATTGGCATTTTAAGTGGGGGCAACCTTGTAAAATTGAGCCCTTGACCTATGAGATCTGACACTATCTCCTTGGAGATAGTGTCAGAATTGAAATATAGAGCACCCAGCAGGTGTCTTCCAGAGAGTTGCTTGCTTGGTGTGTAGAGAAAACTCTCCACACTTCTGGTGTCAGAAGCATTGTGTAGAATGGTGTGTGAGAGTCGAGAACAGAAGAAGCACTTTTTTTTCCCCCTATTCTTAATATAGGTATTCTTAGGACTCAAGGACAAACCTTATTTGATAAATGTAAGGCAGCCTTAATAAAATGGACTTTGTCTTCAAGGTTAATAGGTATAGTGGCATCACTGATAAGCCAACCTTGAACAGTTAGGATGCAGCCTTGGATGCTGTTAGAAAAAGACCCAAAATAAGAGTGGTGTATTAGTCTGTTCTCACATTGCTATAAAGAACTACCTGAGACTGGGTAATTTATAAACAAAAGAGGTTTAGGGCGGGCACATTGGTTCATGCCTGTAATTCCAGCACTTTGGGTGGCCGAGGCAGGCAGATCACCTGAGGTCAGGAGTTTGAGACCAGCCTGGCTAACACGGTGAAACTCCATCGCAGCTAAAAAAAACAAAACAAAACAAAAATACAAAAAAAATTAGCTGGGCGTGGTGGCGGACACCTGCCATCCCCACTACTCAAAAGGCTGAAGCAGGAGACTCGCTTGAACCTGGGAGGCGGAAGTTGCAGTGAGCCAAGATCACACCCTTGCACTCCAGCCTGGGCAAAAGAGCGAAACTCTGTCTCAAAAAAAAAAAAAAAAAAAAAAAAGGAAAAGAAAAGAAAAGAGAAGAAAAGAGGTTTAATTGACAGTTCCACAGGCTGTAGAGGAAACATGGCTGGGGAGGCCTCATGAAGCTTACAATCATGGAGGAAGGTGAAGGGGAAGGAGGCACGTTTAATGTGGCGGGAGAAGGAGGAAGAGAGAGTGAAGGAGGAGGTCCTACATACTTTTAAACAACCAGATCTTGTGCGAACTCACTCACTATCACGAGAAGAGCAAGGGGAAATCCACCCCCCTGATCCAGTCACTTCCCATCAGGCCCCTTCTCTATCACTGGAGATTACAACTTGACATGAGGTTTGGGTGAGTACACAGACCCAAACCAATCGGTGTGCTTAAATAAGACAGCACATTTTTCTCAAGTTCTAATTACAGCCCAGGGGAGTAGAGGGTGGTCCCACCATTATCAGGGGCGCAGGCTCTTTCTGTCTCATTCCATCATCCTTTCCACCCTTTCCAGATAAGTATGGAGCCTCCTACCCTCTCTGGCGTGCTCCACCCTCCAGTGACCTCTGTGAGTTCAGCTGTTCAGCTTCTCATGATTCAGGGTGGCTGCTGGAAATTGACCCATGACCCACCCACATTCCAGCTAGTGGGGTTAGGGAAAGGGGGACAACATGGGAGGGCCTTCCCCTTGTTTTTATGGCACAACCTAGAATTGGCATCCATATTGCTGCTCACTCACCATTGGTCAGGATTTGGTCACATGATCACACCCGGCTGCAGCACAGGCTGGAAACAGTGCCCCCTGCTGAGCTAATACATAGGTTTCTCTTAGGACAGAAAGGAAAAAGCATCGATATTGCTGAGGGGAGGTCTGTGATCCTTCACTAAATACCTCTGGAAGGAGTTTTAAAAGATATCCCATTTAGGCCGGGCGCGGTGGCTCACGCCTATAATCCCAGCACTTTGGGAGGCTGAGGCAGGTGGATCACGAGGTCAGGATATCGAGACCATCCTGGCTGACATGGTGAAATTCTGTCTCTACTAAGAATACAAAAACTTTAGCTGGGCATGGTGGCGGGCACCTGTAGTCCCAGCTACTCAGGAGGCTGAGGCAGGAAAGTGGTGTGAACCCGGGAGGCAGAGCTTGCAGTGAGCCGAGATGGCACAACTGCACTCCAGCCTGGGCAACAGAGCGAGACTCCATCTCAAATAAATAAATAAATAAATAAAAATTTAAAAAGATATCCCATTTAATTGGCATATTATGTGAAAAAATTCAATGGTAAAGTATAGGAAAATCAGGACCTAGATAAAAGTAAAAAGACCTCCAAGAGAGGAACAATGATTTCCAGATTCTGTGGCATTCAGTCAATGAGATTCTTGTTGTTTCTGTGTTTTAGAAGACAGAGACAATCTGTAGAATGTTCCATTTTTTACACAACACCCAAGCAGCTGATTCACAACAAAAGTGCGGCAGAGAGTGTTCTGACCAGATGGTCAATAACGTGTTGCTTGCCTGTTTGTGTAAAACAGTTCAGTGTATTAGAAACAGCAGGAGCTTTGGGGTCAGAAAGACCAGGGTGTGCACTATGGCTTTGTCACTTTCGAGACGTGTGACGCTGCACAATCTGATAATCAAAACCAAAACCCACCAATGTCTGGCTTTTCCTTTGAGTCCTTTTAATGGTATTGGCTACCTCTTTTGATAAGTCGAATTTCAGTGTATAAATGTTGCCTCTTCTGCTGCAACCCTGCCTCTGCGAGACACCTAATTAACAGCCACATTTTCAAAGACACCTAACAAAAGCCTCCCTGTGTGTCTCAGCACAAGGACTCTCATTAGTGAAGCTGGGTCGGGTGATTATTTATACCACTTCTATAATTAAAAATTCTGAAAGCTAATTACAATTATCCATCAGTATTTCAACATGCCAGGGCTGAAGATCTTAACCTTCTTTGAAGCATTGTGCTTCTTTCTCTTCTCATTCTAATCTCCTTTTGGGCTTCTTTGCTATCCTTTTGAAAATTCTCCAGTCCTCAAAGCCTGACTGTTTGTTTTCTATACAGTTCTTCAAGCTCCCAGCTGTCAGAAGAGCTATTTGCCATCTTTAAAACGGGAAGGGGAGTGCCAACAATTGCTTCTTCCTGATGCCTCAGCTATCCACATAAATATTTGCAAGATGGAGGCTCAGGTTGCAGCCAATGTGCCTGTTCCTGGGTTCAGCTCAACCTGTTCCTCTTGTCCTTCAACTAAAGGGCTCTCCAGCGCCACCTGTCAGGGCCTTTAGGTGTCTCTTGTAAACACTGCGTGTAATTAGTAGCCATTAGTTCCAGCAGTGGTTCAAACAGGGAGAAAACCAAAGTATCAGAAGTCCCATTTAATTAAAGTAACTGCATTGAGAGGATTCATCTGACACTGTCTTGCAAGTCATTATTGAACTCTAGATGCAGCAACATAGAGAACCATCAATCTGGAAGAACCATGTTGGTTACATCATCACCGTTATGACATACCACCAGCATCATAATCACCTCAACACATTGATATTGAAGTCCCTCTCCCCGGGTATATAACTCCTACTGTGGGCGTGGGAGTTCATGCTGACACTAACACCCTCCAGGTGGGCTGAAGCACTGGCCATATGCTGTGTTACACATGGAAGTGCTTCTGGAAATTGTCCTCTCGATTACATCTCAAATACCCCAAGGAAGCTGATTTTTCCAGGCTTGCAGTGGCTTCTGGTTTAAAATGACATCTGGCAAAAAGCTTCTCACCAAAAGAGTTTGGACGGCACTAAGAAGGAAGAAAATTCATGCTACCACCAAGAACTGGATTTGATTATCAACGTTTTCTGGAATCTGGGGGAAAGTTTCTCTACTTCCAGAGCTAATGATAATAGATTGGAAAAAACAGTAAATCTAATAAATCAAATTTGCAGGTCACTAAAAATTAATAAACAAGTCTGATTGTTTGAAAGTGACCGGCAACTTTTACCTAAATGCCTTCTGCTTTATCAGTTAGAAAATTTGACCGCCATCTCCTTACTGTGGGGGTGCTTCTTTTGTTAGGCATTGAGGTATTTCTACCCTCTCTAGCAAGAACTGAAAGGACAGAAATTAGGGAAGACTGAAGGCAGGGGTAGCTTTGGGAATGGATCCTATATCCTGGCAGGTAGTGACTGCAGGTAACAGGCACAAGAGAAAATTTCATCTCAGCATAGAAGAGCTACTTTACAAGAATGACACTGAGAATTTGACTATAATCTATGTTCATTTTCTCCCCTTCCATCTGTACTTCTTGGGATGAATTCCAAATTACACTCAGGTTGAGAAATAATGGGATCAAAAGGAATGCAACATGTTTGCATGTGAATATGAAGCCCAGTAAAAATTCTTCTCACTTGAGAATTAGTACACAAATAGAAAAATAGATTTTGATTATAGTTTACAAATGTTCTGTCTTTTCTTGCCATAGGATTTTAACTCTCTATTATGTTTTACTAAGGCATGGTCATATCACTTGCTCTGGCTAATGGGAGGTGAGTGGAGAGCCACCATGATGGCCGGAGAGAACCTGCTCTGTCAACTTGGGTTCCAAGGTGACAATGACGTGGAACAGAGCCTCAGGTGATTAGGAATAGATGGGTAACGTGGGAAGAAATATCCACACTGTACACATTAATCCCCATTAATCATCAACATCATCTGCTCCTGGCATCCAACCATCAACATCCTCATGGCTCAAGGATCCAGAATCACTCAGGACAGATGATCCTTCTTCTGACTGAGCATCAGAAAGTCAATTGTAGCCTAACGCAACACCATGATGCCTACATCATTCACCTCATTTTATCTCATCACGGAGGCATGTCACATCAGCACAAGAAGAAGGGCGAGTGCAGTACAATAAGGTATTTTGAGAGAGAGAGAGAGCACATTCACTTCATTTTTATTACAGTATATTGTTATACATGCTGTATTTTATTTGCTATTGTCCTTAATCTTTTACTGTGTTGATTTTATAAATTAAACTTTATTGTAGGCATGTAATATAGTTTGGCTGTGTCCCCACCCAAATCTCATCTTGAATTGTAGCTCCCATAATCCCCACGTGTCGTGGGACAGAGCTGGTGAAGGTAATTGAATCATGGGGGCGGGTTTTTCCTATGCTATTCTCGTGATAGTCAATAAGTCTCATGAGAGACTTATAAAGAGCACATCCCCTTCACAAGCTCTTTTGCCTGCCACCATGTAAGACATGGCTTTGCCCCTCCTTTGCTTTCCACCATGATTGTGAGGCCTCCCCAGCCATGTGGAACCATGAGTCCATTAAACCTCTTTTTCTTCATAAATTACCCAGTCTTGGGTATTTCTTTATAGTAGTATAAAGATGGGCTAATCCAGAATGTATGTATAGAAAAATATATTGTGTATATAATATTTGGAACTGCCCACAGTTTTGGGGGGTCTTGAGATGGATCCTCCATGGATAATGGGGACAACTATATGTACCTGATACCATAGGTACTGTATGTTTCTAATACCATAGGTCATAATACATAAGACAAATTTGGAAAATACAATTAAAAGAGAAACACACAAATACAAAATCATACTGGGAGATTTTTAACACTTTTTTGAGACTTGATAGAATACTCTGACTAAAAAGTAGTTCATATGTAGCCTATCTGAATAAGCTGATCTTTAAAACCTGACCTAACAGACACATAGAATTCTGCAATCAAGAGAAAACAGTGTCTTTGCAAACACATAAATGGTAAACTAAGTCTCCATAAACAACAAAGGATTAATATTCCACCTCCCGGGTTCAAGCAATTCTCCTGTCTCAGCCTCCTGAGTAGCTGGGATTACAGGCACGTGCCACCACACCTGGCTAGTTCTTTTGTATTACTAGTAGAGACAGGGTTTCACCATGTTGGCCACTCTGGCCTCGAACTCCTGACCTCAGGTGATCCACCTGCTTCGGCCTCCCAAAGTGCTGGGATTACAGGCATGAGCCACTGCACCTGGCCTAGAAATCAATTTTAAAAAATAACTATGAAAATTTATATGTCTAGAAATCAAGAAATGCACTAATAAATAACTTGTTAATGATAGAATCAGCCATAATAGAAATTAGAATGGGTGTGGAATAGACATATAATAAAAATACTTCATATCAAAACATACTAGGTCCATCTATATAAAGCCATGAAGAATGATATTATAATAGAAGAAAGTCTGGAAATTAATTAGAAAATAATTCATCTTAGGAAAGCAGAAAAAGAATATAGAATAAATGTAAAATAAGTGTATGTAAGATATTAAAATATGAAAGAAATTAAAAATTAGAAATTAGCCTATGGGAGCTCAACAAAGCGGAAAATGTCAGTGATATGGTTTGGCTTTCTGTCCCCACGCAAATCTCATGTTGAATTGTGATTATGAGTGTTGGAGGTGTGGCCTGGTGAAAGGTGATTGGATCAAGGGGGTAGTTTCTAATGGTCTAGCATCATCCCCCTAGTGCTGTCTCATGATAGAGTTCTCACAAGATCTGGTTGTTTGAAAGTGTGTAGCCCCTCCCACTTCATGCTCTCTCTCCTGTCGCTGTGTGAAGATGTGCTTGCATCCCCTTCACCTTCTGCCATGATTGTAAGTTTCCTGAGGCCTCCCCAGCCATGCCTCCTGTACAGCCTGTGGAACTGTGAGTCAATTAAACCTCTTTTCTTTATAAACTCTCCAGTCTCAGGTAGTTCTTTATAGCAATGTGAGAACAGACTAATACAGTTGGTATTTAAATATATCTAATAGAATTGGTCATTTTTGGCAAGATTCATGTAGGAGATGGGAAAAGTACAAATAAAAAATATTAAAGACAAAATTAGGATATGAAAACTAATAAGAAAATAGTATGAATAAATTCATTCCAGGCTGGGTTCAGTGGCTCACACTTGTAATGCCAGCACTTTGGGAGGCCAAGGCAGGTGGGTCACCTGAGGTCAGGAGCTCGAGAGCAGCTGGCCAGCATGGTGAAACCTTGTCTTTACTAAAAATACAACAATTAGCTGGGTGTGATGCTGGGCACCTGTAATCCCAGCTTCTCAGGAGGCTGAGGCAGGAGAATCACTTGAACCCAAGAGGTGGAGTTTGCAGTGAGCCAAGATTGTGCCACTGCATTCCAACCTGGGCAACACAGTGAGACTCCATCTCAAAAAAACAAAACAAAACAAAACAAAACACACATACACACATTCCAATACATTAAAAATTGTAAATAAATGAAAAATGAAAAATCCTGCAGCAAGTATTTAAGAAGCAATAATTCCATGTTTAAAATATATCAAACTTTGGAAAAAGATAAAATGCCTGCAAATTTATTTGAGGAGACTAACACAACCATAGTTACAACATTTGTATCAAACAGTATAAAGAAGGTTACAGCCCCATCTTTTTCTTTAAAATCCTAAACAAAACATTAACAAACTTAATCCAGCATGATTGAAAATTATAATAAACCACAAACAACTTGGACTTATCTCAGAAATGCAAGGTGGATTCAGTATTGAGAAATTACCTAAGGCATTTTACCACATTAATAGACTAAAAGAGAACAATCATATGATTATCCCACCAGACGGAGAAAAAAGCTTTTTGATAACTTCTAACATCAATTCATGACAAAACTTCATACCAAACTTAGAAAATCAAGGAACTTCTTTAATTTGGTAGACAGTAACTTACAAAATATTATAGCAAATTTTACTCTTAATGGTGAAGAAATAGATCATGATGTTCACTGTTCCACTTCTATTTTAACTTTATAAGTAAGAAGTTTGGTCAGTTCAATAAGGCAAGAAAATAAAGACATAAAATTGGAATGAAAGCAACAAAACTGTTGCTAGGTTGTGGTTACCCTGCAGAGAGGCCATGAGCTCCCCATTGAAAATGTGGTTGAGATTTACAATGGGGATAGATAACACCATGTCTGTACACATAGGGTATGGAAAGCTTATGACTCACTTACTGAGGTTTTCTGAGGAGAGCAGGGCCTGGCCCTTTTTTTTTTTTTTTTTTTTTTTGAGACAGGGTCTCACACTGTTGCCCTTGCTAGAATGCAGTGATACGATCACAGCTCACTGCAGCCTCAACCTCCTCAGCTCAAATGACCCTCCCACTTTGGCCTCTTGAGTAACTGGGACTACAGGCACGCACCACCACACCCAGCCAATGCATTTTTTGTAGAGACCAACTCTCACTATGTTGACCAGGCTGGTCTCAAACTCCTGGGCTTAAGTAATTCTCCCACCTCAGCCTCCCAAAATGCTGGGATTACAGGCATTAGCCACTGCGCCCTGCCTTGACCTGGGGTTTTTATTGTAGTTATGTGATAAAACTAATCTGAACATTGATATAGGTGGGGATGGGGGCCTAGTGGCTTGAACTTCACAACTGGTGACAAAGGATAGGGCATTCAGGGCTTTTTATCAGCTTGCTCGGATCTCAGACATAGGGTAGAAGAGGAAGTCAGAGAGAGACTGTTAAATTTGAGAGCAAACATCAAAAACAGAGCCAGACTCTTTATGACAGTATCGACAAAGAAGGCTGAAATTGAAAATTGAAACAATGTACAGATTAAATACCTAAATTACCAGAAGAAAATAGTAAAAATTTCTAGATATAAAATCTATAGGCAAATTCTATTGTATTTCTAAATTTCCATCAGAAATTTAGATTTAAAAAGATATTTGCAACAGCATCCAAAATATAAACTACCTAGAAATAAATCTAACAACAGTATAAAATTTTTTCAGAGAGAAAAACTACAGAATTTTAATAAAAGATATTTTTTACAGATTCAATAACCACCTCTCAGTTTTGCCCAAATTAAATTCTATTCAAAACCCTTCCAGGGTTTTTTATGGAACATAGAAAGATGAATGTTAAATTTACAAGGAAGTAAAAATGTCTCCAGATAGTGAAGATACTCTTAAAGAATAAATAATAAACCCAGCCTTATGTCAAGACATAATATAAGTGTGTATTTATTAAGCCTGAATGAAATTGGTACTTAAACCTCTCAGGTTTATTTCTGCCTCACACAACATGACCAATGGCAAAGTGGAAGGTGTCCTTCACCACCCCAGTCACTCAGGGACTGGCACTGACAGTGGATACATCATCCATAATGGATCCCAGCAGCAGGGGAAATATAGCTGGAAGTGGAGTGCTCGTTCCTCTATTCTTTGGTTAACTGACACAACTTATTTCCACTCACAGCCATTGGCTGAAACTTGTCACTGGGCTGTGCCTAATGGTGAGAAACCACAGAATGTGGGAAAGGAGACAGAATTGTTCATCTGCACCATTGGCCCTGGGAAGGGTCCCATAAATTGAACATCTTGTAGCTTCTGACAAGTTTAGATAGTGAAGAAACTTGCACCTATGCACTGGAAGGATAGCCAAACCTGTTTTTAATAGCATTGTTTATAACAGCAACAAAGTTAAGAGCAACCCAGCCACCCATCAACTGTAGAATGGAAAAATAAGTTGTAGATTGCCACAGTGAAATACTCTTGTAGAGTGATAGCTTGAGCCAGTTCATCCTGTCTTGCAAGAACCAATTTTGTACCTCTCTTCCCAACTCTGCTTGAAGTGACTTTATATTGCGGCTTGAAATCAGCTGTGCTGGAGGTATTTACACCATGGAAATGGGCAAACAGTACAAATCAGAGCTTTGGTTACCTGGAAAGCCAGTTGTTACATGAAGTAACCGGAACTACAGGCACGTGCCACCTAACACTGAATGTATGGTAGTAGGAATGATAAACTACAGCCATGTGCATCAATATGGACAAGACTTTATGCAAAGTAAAAGAATAAATTCATAGAAGCACACACAGAGTATTAGTCTACTTGTATGCATACAGTTTCAAAACTGACAAAAATAAATACAAGAATAACTAGGTAATACATATGTATATACATATATGTCAAACCAAGGGGAAGGTTAACAGAAAATTTGGGGTGTGGTTATAAAAGGGAGGTGTAAGCAGAGGACTGAGATCAGAAAGAACACATTTCAAGGGACAGAGTCATTCATGACTATGAGCTATTTCTTGGCTTCACTGGTGGGTAAATGAATATTCATGTTACATTAGCACTTTTAATCATCCATTCATATTTCATCCACTTTTTTGTAGCTATACTACATTTCGCAATTTATAAAATCTTATCAAATGGTACAATTAAAATCAGCTCTGGAGGGAATAAAGAGCAAAAATGACATCTGGAAAATTAAATGATGTGAAGAAAAAAACGAGCCAATCTCCTAAAATGCAGAGAAAGAAGTCACCAAGGTGAAAATGAGGAGGGAGAAGGTCATAGATATTGCAGCCCAGTGGGCGGGCAGAGGGAGTCCAGGGAGGGAC
Source organism: Rhinopithecus bieti (assembly GCF_001698545.2). Classification (NCBI taxonomy): domain Eukaryota; kingdom Metazoa; phylum Chordata; class Mammalia; order Primates; family Cercopithecidae; genus Rhinopithecus; species Rhinopithecus bieti. Next base: position 560,430 of record NW_016807514.1, on the reverse strand, counting down.
TACAGAAGAAGGAAAAATCAAGTTAATTGTTGTCTTTTCTTAGTGTGCAATGTCCATAGGGTTTGAAGGTAAATGTTGTATCCTCAAATTCTGTGCCTAACCAATCTGTCTTACATGCATGAAGGTGATTAAAAGAAATTGTGAGAATTATAAATGCTCAGGAAATATATGAGTCATATATAATTCATTCTATCAGACCTGCCAGATTAATCCCAATGGCGAACCCAAGAAAGAGTGGCTTTAAAGAACTTTGTTTTCTTGACACTAAACTCAAAAAGCAAAGTTTGATTGTATTTTCACAAGTGCTAGCTAAGTGATTCTTCATCTATTTCTACACTGCCTGAAAATGTCTATTTTATAAAATATATTTTATATCACAAGTCAGATGAGCCATTTTCCAAAAACTGATGACACTTAAAATGTGAATATATGAAACACCTATTCTCATTCTAGTCCTATATTTGCTGAACAGTGGCTTGATTTATCCCATTGTCTTTATTCTTCAACTGTATCCTATGGGATGCCAGGGTGGCATATAAGCACCTCTGAGGTGCTACAAATGAAATTCTGAAGTCTGAAACGTTATAAAAACAAAGTGTGTATTGAGATGTATTCAATACTAAGATTTAACTTAATGAAGACACTCCCAGTACATTATCTTGGATAATGAACTTGGGTAAGCTCAGAGTTGATCTGCTACCCCGACCCTCATTCATTTAAACTTCTAGGTATATCACTGACTGAGCGATTTGCACCTTGCAAGTAGCCACTTATAATTTGGGCATTTTATGTCCATCAGTGACAGACTGGATGAAGAAAATGTGGCACATATACACCATGGAATACTATGCAGCCATAAAAAAGGATGAGTTCGTGTCCTTTGTAGGGACATGAATGCAGTCGGAAACCATCACTCTCAGCAAACTATCGCAAGAACAGAAAACCAAATACCGCATGTTCTCACTCATAGGTGGGAATTGAACAATGAGATCACTTGGACACAGGAAGGGGAACATCACACACCAGGTCCTATTGTGGGGAGGGGGTAGGGGTGAGGGACAGCATTAGGAGATATACCTAATGTAAATGACGAGTTGATGGGTGCAGCACACCAACAGGGCACATGTATACGTGCATAACAAACCTGCACGTTGTGCACATGTACCCTAGAACTTCAAGTATAATAAAAAAAATTAAAAAATAATAATTTGGGCATTTTAATGTCCTTTCTCACAACACTGTAGAAACTGGTTAACTTCTGTACACAGTATTATGGTCAACAGAGAATTAATGCTTGGCTAGGTCCATGTATGACCCTGTAGAGTGTCAAAGAAAACAATTATTCGTTGACACTCGTTAAAGCACAGTAAGGAAGACTTTACTCAAGACCATTGTGTTGGTGTGGGGACCACTGCAATGGGGTTTTGCAGTAGAGGAGAGAGATTGGGCTCAGCTCTGGGGTAAGGGGAATTCTGATGCAACCAACCTGACAGGACTTTTGCTGAAGGCAGGCCAGGGTGGTCAGACATCACCTGGGGGATGGCGGAGGATGAGGTATCAATCGAGAGTCATCAGATATTGAAGGTGGGGAATTCGGGCTAAACTAACTGAGCAAGGCTCTTTTCTAAACCTGGATTTTAAAAGGAGGTACGCAGACGGGCCTAGGATGTTTCAGGGGCCTGGCTAAATTTTGGCCAGGCAAACAAGCTTGTCAACAGCTATCACTTGGGAAAGATCAGGTAGCAGGATCATATACCATTATAGGTGTTTCTGACACTTACTGTAAATCTTAGGGGCTCTTTTTTTGACTTTTATATTCTCTGGAAGGAGTAGGAGAATAGATAACGTTCATGAATTAAACTTTGAAACAAAAAAATGTCTGATGACTCTGCTTTTTAAGCAGCCAACAGATCTGTTGGGGAAATCTACATAAATGTGTTATTTGCAATGCTCTTTGCCTTGGAGGGCAGGTGACTCTTCAACTGGATTTCATGTTTGCTCAGGGTAAATAGTCATATTCTGGTGGTAGCTTTTAGTATTAGACAGAGTGTGGGATGCAAAGGCAGAGAATCTAAGGAGCTGAATTATTTCTGCACTAAAGAGAGGCAGGAGGGAGAGAGAGAGGCAGAGGGAGAGAGAGAGGCAGAGGGAGAGAGAGAGGCAGAGGGAGAGAGAGAGGCAGAGGGAGAGAGAGAGGCAGAGGGAGAGAGAGAGGCAGAGGGAGAGAGAGAGGCAGAGGCAGAGAGAGAGGCAGAGGGAGAGAGAAAGCTGGGGGAAAGGACAGAAAGAAAGAAAGGCTCAGACTAAATGACTGGAGAAACCCTGTCAAGGAAGAGACAAGAAAGAGTGAGAGGTGGTGTGCAGGCACAGAGGGCTGTTGAGTGAGCAGGGATGTCTATATGAGTTTTTCCGTTTTCAAGCAGAGCAAAACACAGTAAGTGTTTATTACTGAAATGTAGCTGGTGGCTTTATGGTGATGATTTTTAATAAAATAACAAATTTATGTTATTATTTATATAGTAAAATTAATAAATTTCAAAGAAGAAGTTAAAATTTATACAATAAGTTTAGTATCTCGAGAATTAGTGGGATCAGAAAGATTAAAGTTAATACCAAGTATGAGATTTGGGCATTCAGTATGTAGCACTGAATATATTAGCTGAATTGGCCAACATGACAACAAATAAATGAAAGATATAGGGCAAAGAGATATGTGACCATTGACATCATTAGATGAGAGAATCAGGTGCAAAGAGTAAACAAAGGGCATTAAGTTTCTTAAAGACATTCCTGCTGTGTGGTTTGCAGCATGAATCCACTTCCTTATTTCTTCAAGAAGCCTTCAGCAAAATACAGACAAACTGCCCATGCTTTGGGGGTTAGTTCATTTGGAAAGGGGCAGGTCGGTGGAATGAGGATGCGGAAAAACTGTAAATCAGCTTGTGTTCAAGCTGAGATAATGGCAAGAACAAACAGGCACCTGCCCAGCACGACCCAGCCACAATGGAGTTTCACCAAGGCAACAAGTAATTAGGTGAGACGTCCAGATAGTCTCCGCACTGTGCAACAAAAATCCCACAGACCGAACTCACTGAGATGCCGAGATGGACACGGTGGCCCCACAGAGATAAAATCCCTGATTGTAATTTTGATATTTATTAGAATGTCCTCATCTTTCTCAGTGGTTGAATTTATCTCTAAATATGACTAATTTTAATTTTAAAATATTTAAACTGATAAAATATCTCATGGTTTCACACAGAAATCGGTTGGAAATAGGACTCTGCCAATTAACAAAACATGCAAACACAGTTTTAAGCCAGTGAGTTATAATATTTGGGCACTCTATAAAACGAATAATATTCTTTTTTCCTTCCAAAAATTGGAGAAACAGGAAGAAACACGATAGCTATTTTTATCCCCGTGGAACTTTATAAATTATTTTCTGCACTTTGAAATCTCATGTTAAAGGGCCAGAGCCACTGACTTTTCTTGAGACTGATAACGATACAATAATATGTACATCTGACACTAAAACTGCTGTTCATGAGATGCAGCAGGGACCTTTTGTTGGGGCCTGTGGACCCCCCAAGTATGGAAATAAAAGAAAATCTTGAATTCCTTCCAGGGACATTCTAGACACCTGGCTAGCCTTGAGAAGTAGATGAGCAAGTTGATAAGTGAGGAGCGAAGAGTAGCTTAAAACAATAGCCAGGGAAGTCAAGAGAATTTTTGGTTCTCTATAGAAACTAAAGAAACAGCATTCACATCGATCTCTGAGTTGTTTTTCAGAAACTTAGCTCCCACTAAACGAATTCGCTGACCCATAGACCTCAGATAAGGGGGAACCAAGGAGCGCTGACTAGGGTTCTATGGTCTCAGTTTCTTTCGGAGTGGCTGCACCCTCAGAAGGAGAAGGCCACACCCACAAGCTCAAGCTAACATTCTTGTCTGCTGATCCCAAATTCTTAGGCAAAACTTTACCTTCTTCACCAATTGCAGATCAGAAAATCTTTGGATCCACCCATGACTTGTCCTCCACCAGTTTGAGATTTGAGATGTCTCACCTTTTTAGGTCAAAGCAATATACAGTTTCCATGTATTGATTTATTACTTTGCCTGTAACCTCTGCCTCCCCACCTTTAAAACCCTTACCTGTAAACCATCAGGGAGTTCAGGTCTTAAACATGAGCTGCCCAGTGCTCCCTGCTTGGCGCCCTGCAATAAATGCCTCTCTTTCGCTTTCTCTCGCTGTGATTCCAGTGTCCGTATTTGGTTTTCTTGCCCTGGGCTAGCAGACCCAAGTTTGGTTTGATAACATTCACGCTGTCTATCTCTGTCTCCAAATCAGGCTACACAATATCCTTTGCTTACATCGACTATCACCATAAAAGACTGAGAAACTCCATGAGTTAATTCTTCCAATAGATATTGATTGAGCACCTAGAGCTTGTGGCTGGAGATCAAGAAGAAGTTCAAACTCTCATCTCATGTGGCTTACGGTCTAGCACCCACGTTCAGAAATTAGCCAAATAACCAAACAAATCACTGTTTACTTTTAAACTGAAACAGTCCTCTGAAAGAAAGGGAAGAAAGGGTCACACTTCTATGAGAGCTTCAAGAGGTATTTTAGTGGTCATCTTCACTATATGTGGAGACGAGAGCTTTATCATGCAGATGTGTGTTTATCAACCAGTGTGAGGACATGAGGAGTCCACAAGTTGAGACGTGCAGGTCCATCCCCAAGATAGGTGAAGGACCATGTCATTCACTGGGTTATGATGACGCTGTTCACTGGAGGAATAACACTGCCACTCCCTGGGAAGATGACAGTGCCATTTGCTAAATGGGAGCCAGTGATGTTCCCTGGGTGGTGATGTCACTCAATGGATGGATGATGACATCACTCACTGGATGGATGATGATGTCTTTCAATGGATGAATGATGCCACTCACTGGATGGATGATGATGTCACTCACTGGATGGGTGATGATGTCATTCACTGGATGGGTAATGGTGTCATTCACTGAATGGATGATGTCACTCACTGGATGGATTATGATGTCACTTACTGGATGGATGATGATGTCACTCACTGGATGGATGATGACATCACTCACTGGGTGGATGATGTCACTCACTGGATGGATGATGACATCACTCACTGGGTGGATGATGATGTCATTCACTGATTTATAAAGCATGGGATAAGGTCTGAATTAAGGAGGAGATGTTGAGTGAAGGAGTTGTTGAGATATATGGGTGAATATTTGGGACAGTCAGCTGGTATCTCAGCATAGTATTGTAGGCATAAGAGTCAGACTACCTAATTTTGAATCCTGATTTTACCACTCATTAGTTCTGTCACCTTAGACAAGTTATTTTATGTCTTTGTGCCTCGGTGTCTTTATTTGTAAAACACTTTAATCAGCAATAATGCCAACCTTAGGGTAGTCAGGAGGATGAAATGAAATAATACATAGGAAGTGCCTGGAAACATGCTCGGCAGGTAAAAGACCCCAAGAAACACAAATTGCTGTTATTGGGTGTGTGGATCTGACATACAAAAAGAATGGACTGGAGACATAATTGGGGTCTTTGGAGAATGTGTGGCTGCTGCAGCAATGGTCATAGCACAGTCAGGAGGAAATTGGGAGGGAGAGACAGAGGGAGAGGAAGAGGCAGAGGAAGAGGGAGAGGAACAGGGTGATGCAGAGGCAGAGGCAGAGAAAGAGGGAGATGCGGAAGGAGAAGCAGAGGGAGAGGAAGAGGGAGAAGCGGGGAGAGAAAGAGGGAGAGGCAGAGGTTAGAGGAAGAGGGAGAGGAAGAGGGAGAGGCAGAGGGAGAGGAAGAGGGAGAGGAAGAGGGAGAGGCAGAGGGAGAGGAAGAGGGAGAGGAAGAGGGAGAGGCAGAGGTTAGAGGCAGAGGGAGAGGAAGAAGGAGAGGAAGAGGGAGAGGAACAGGGAGAGGAACAGGGAGAGGAACAGGGAGAGGAAGAGGGAAAGACAGAGGTTAGAGGAAAAAGGAGAGGCAGAGAAAGAGGGAGATGCGGAGGGAGAAGCAGAGGAAGAGGAAGAGGAAGAAGCGGGGAGAGAAAGAGGGAGAGGCAGAGGTTAGAGGAAGAGGGAGAGGAAGAGGGAGAGGCAGAGGGAGAGGAATAGGGAGAGACAGAGGGAGAGGAAGAGGGAGAGGCAGAGGGAGAGGAAGAAGGAGAGGCAGAGGAAGAGGCAGAGGGAGAGGAAGAGGGAGAGAGGAAGGAAAGGGCTAAATGAGGCCATGAGGAGCCATCACATTGAGTGACTGGGTAGAAGAATGAGCTGTCAACAAAAAACGTCAAACTCCATAAAATATTTGAAAAGATTCATTCTGAGTCCACTATGAGTGACCAGTGGCCCATGACACAGCCCTCGGGAGATCCTGAGAATGTGTGCCCAAGGTGGTGGAGCCATACTCGGCTTTTACATTGCAGGGAGATATAAGGCATCCATCAACACATAGAAGATGACATCAGTCCAGTGTGGAAAGGCGGAAAGACTGGAAGTGGGAGCTCCCAGGTCACAAGCGGATTCAAGGATTTTCTGATGGATGATTGGTTGGATGAATTATTATCACTAGAAAGGAATGTCTGGAACACAAGAAGAAGTTGTGAAGATGAAGGCTTTATCATGTAGATGAAGCCTCCAGGCAGCAGGCTTCAGAGAGAATACATTGTGAATATTTCCTATCAGACTGAAAGAGGCTATTCTATCAGTAATTCCAAAATGAAGGAGGGTATAATGAGGCATGCCCAGCTTCTCTTCCCATCATGGCCTGAACTAGTTTTTCAGGTTGACTCTGGAATGCCCTTGGCCAAGAACAGGGGTTCATTCAGATGGCTGAGGGGGTGCCTTAGAATTTAATTTTGGTTTACACTGCATGAGAGTGGAAAAGAGAGACTGAAAATATGAAGGAAATCCAAAAAAGATGGAAGAGTGGAAAAGCCAGGGCAAAACAGTGTTCTCCAAAAAAGACAGTGCTCAACCTCAACAGGGTTGCATTGGATGAAAGCCTTGAGGAGACAAGTGTCCACTGGACTTAAGGCAATGGAGGTCACTGATAGCTTCAGCAGGAGGTCTCTCTCCTAGGTGAGTGATGGAGCAGACTGGTGTGGGCTGACAATGGGTGGGAGGTAAGGAGTGGAAATGGGCTTCAGATCATCCTTACTGAGAGGTTTGACTCTAGGAAGGAAAAGAGATAGGAGGCTGGAGGAGGAGGTAGAGGCATTGGCTTGGTGGTCAGAGGAGGAAGTGAGGGTGTTCAGTTTTGGTTTTTTTTTTTTTTTTTTTGGTTTTTATGAGAATTATGGAGGATTTTCTTTTTTCATGCTCTTCTGGATTTTCCAAAGTTTCTGCGATGAGCATGTAGTTTTCTTTAATTATATAATATACTTTTTTAAAAAGCAGTATACATAATTATGTATAGTCCAGATGACCACAGCCACATAAAATATGACTTGTAGCAATCATTGGGGACATCAAGTCAGGACATAAGGCTGATATTGGCTGGTCTGGCCTCAGGTCTTACAAAGTCAGCTTAGAGGTAGGTGAGCTGCAGACAGGAGTGAAGGCATTTGCTGCATTCTCTCAGCCTTTTTCTATTACGGTGGGGAAATGCCATGGCCTTGTGAACAGGCCTGTGTCATTCACCTTTGTCGCCCCAGGACCTACCCCTGTCCTTGGTGCATGGATTACTCTGTTGTCATGCTGTTAAGAAAGACATACCAGAGACTGGGTAATTTATAAATAAAAAGAGGTTTAATGGATTCCCAGCTCCACATGGCTGGGGAGGCCACATGGCAGAAGGTGAAAGGCATGTCTCACGTGGCAGCAGGCAAGAGAGAGAATGAGAGCCAAACAAAAGGGGTTTCACTTATAAAACCACCAGATCTGGTGAAACGTATTGACTACCAGGAGAATAGTGTGGGGGAAACCGCCCCGGTGATTCAATTACCTCCCACTGGGTCCTTCCTACAACACAGGGGAATTATGGGAACTACAATTCAACATGAGATTTGGGTGGAGACACCGCCAGGCCATATCAGTGCATAACAGTTATTTAACAAATATTTGTTGAATGTGTTAAATGGAAATTTTTAGAAAAAGGTAAAACCATGACAAGCACACAGATATAAATATAAACACTTGCTAGAGGATGTATTTTATGCTTATAATATGAGGGAAGCAGGCAGATGTCAGAACCATTTCACAGCAAAGGTCAAAACAGCACAAATCTATGTCTAGTAAAGGAGAGTTGAGATGAATTGCAAATAGAGACAAAATTGTTTCTTTCAAAGTAGGAGGAAGTTAATTTAAACCACTACCAGCTAGGACAATATTTACGTACCTATCACTTACCTACAATTCACAAAGAGTTTCAGAATAGCTGGCAGATAATGGGCCAGGCTGCAATCTGACAGCTCAGACGGCATGGGATAGGCAGTGCAGTTTTCCACTGAAACACAAAAATGTTTTATCTACAAACGAATGAATCACTGGTGTCATCTTGACATGCAGAGAAGAGAGAACATTAATCAATAGAAACAACTTTAAGTCGGGACCTTGGGTACAAGATAACAGTTTCCACTTTTGAGACAAATCATTGTGTTCCCAAGTTGTGTGTCCGTCGAGGCTGCTCCAGCAGAGACGTGGAGCCACGCTTGTGGCTCATGGCTGTGCTCCGCGTCCTTGTGGGTGCAGGGAGCAGTCGCAGGGCAAACTCTGCCCTGAGCCCTTTGAGCCCGCGATGTGAGCATTTCTACTCAAAGCAGGCTTAGCTGTAGCAACATGTTACTCCAGAATTGTACCTTGTATTTGTTAGATTTCATAGGCAGTAGTGCCTTCTACTTTCACTATGCTCCCTTTATGAGCCAAAATCAGCCCTGACGCTCTTACTCGTAACTGCTGGAGCAGGACTTGCAGGAAGCCTGGGCCTGATGGTGATATTTCCACTGCCTGGCTGATGACCTGGCATGAGGGACTCGCACTGAGGCTGAAGTTAGCAACTGTGCATTGGCTGTATGGCTAATTGGCAAGGGGAAGGCTCTCAGCCCTTCTCTCCCCACTGTGTGTTCTGCTGGGCATGAAAGCTCTTTGCAGGCACAGAGGGGAGTGGCTCCCCTTTGTAAACAAAATGACTGATGTCCTTCTCCATCCTTCTTTCATGACTGAACCAGTAGCATCTTTATTTAAAACACAAAATGAGTCGGGTGCGGTGTCTCACGCTTGTAATCCCAGCACTTTGGGAGGCCAAGGCAGGAGGATGACAAGGTCAGGAGTTCGAGACCAGCCTGGCGAACACAGTGAAACCCCTTCTCTACTAAAAATACAAAACTTAGTTGGGCTTGGTAGTGGGAGCCTGTATTCCCAGCTACTCGGGAGGCTGAGGCAGGAGAATTGCTTGAACACAGAAGGCAGAGGTTGCAATGAGCTGAGATCGTGCCAGTACATTCCAGCCTGGGCAACAGAGATAGAACTCAAAAAAAAAAAAAAAAAAAAAAAAAAAAAAAAAAAAAAAAAAAAAAA
>NW_016807514.1:538756-550620 GCF_001698545.2 Rhinopithecus bieti | reverse complement strand
AAAAAAAAAAAAAAAAGCCGGCGGGGGGGTCAGTGGTTAAAAGTTTTCATTCATTTATTAAATGACTAAAAAGTGCCTGTCAGTGGTCAAGGACCTTCATATGTAAAACATCTGATGATAATAACAAATTAGAGGTTGGGCGCAGTGGCTCACGCCTGTAATCTCAGCACTTTGGGAGGCCGAGGCAGGTGGATCACAAGTTCAGGAGATCGAGATCATCCTGACTAACACAGTGAAACCCCGTCTCTAATAAAAATACAAAAAATTAGCCGGGCATGGTGGTGGGTGCCTGTAGTCCCACTTACTCAGGAGGCTGAGGCAGGAGAATGGCGTGAACCCAGGAGGCGGAGCTGCAGTGACACTGCACTCCAGCCTGGGTGACAGAGCAAGACTCTATCTCAAAACAAATCAAAACAAAACGAAAACAAATTAGAGCACTTAGTGTCCATTCATCCTTCCATCCACACACTCCTACCCACCTCCACACCCACCTACCCATCCACTTATTCACCCATCCATCCGTCTATCCACCCATCCACTTTCACACCCACCCATCGTCCTTTCATTCATTCATCCATCCACCCACCCACACATTCATCCCATCCACCCATTCACGTATTCATCCATCAAGCTATTCATTCATTCCTTCATCCACCTACCTACTTACACACCCACTCACCCATCCAATCATTAATTCATCCATCCATCCACCCACCCACACATTCATCCCATCTATCTACTCTGGTTCTCAGATGCTAAAATCAAGGTGTCAAACTAGACAGAGTTTCCATCTAAATGTTTGGAAAGGATCATTCAGATGGTTGACGGAATTCAACTCCATACTGTTGTGGGACTGAGGGTTCCACTTCCTCATGGGCTGCAGACTGTGACCACCATCCTCTGTCAGGGGCCTCTCTACAGTCCTAGCACAGCAAGCCCACCTCTCAGAGCCTGCTCACATTTGGACTTTTTATGGCTTCCTGTTTTGCTGAATCTCTTCCGATTGCCTCTGCTTCCACTCAGAGAAAGATCTCTTCTTTTAAGGACTCCTGTGATTAGATGAGTCCTGCTCAAATAATCCAAGATCATCTCCCTGGCTCAAGGTCCATAATCATAATCACATCTGCAAAGTTCCCTTGACCATGTAAGGCCACAGAGTCACAGATTTGGGGATTAGGATGTGTACATCTTCCAGGGGAACTCTCGCTGTTCCAGCTACCACACATCCTAAATGAAATACAGAGATATCCTATATTTAAATATGTATATTTGAGGCCGCCTTTGTAAACTTATGGCGCAAACAGTGGAAGAGATCAGACCTCACCGACTGCATCTTGCTTCTAACCTCCAAGCTGTCCTTGTTCATTCTTGGGTGTAGGCTGAATTAACTTTGGGAGGAACTGAGTTTATAGTTTAAAACAAAGACATAGCCCTTTCCCAAAACAAACCTTCTTGCCTGGGGGCTAAATTGCCTTTGTAGGACTAAGAAATTAGCCACAAGATTAGAAACTATGGTTTAGGAGTCATGCAGCTTGAGCGTACAAGATTCTGACCGACCCTAAACTGTTCCTAAGATCCCTGGTTGAGATGTTTTGCAGACCCTGCACTTGATGGATCAGCTGGCACCACCCAAATTGGTAAACTGGCTCATCTGATATTGTGGCCCCACCCAGGAACTGACTCAGCACAAGAGGACAGCTTCCACTCCCTATCAGGACATGGGATTTCAACTCTGACCAATCAGCACTCCTGGCTCATTAGCTTCCCCCCAACCATTTCATCTCTGACCAATCCGCACTCCTGGCTCATTAGCTTCCCCCAACCATTTCATCTCTGACCAATCAGCACTCCCGGCTCATTAGCTTCCCCCCAACCATTTCATCTCTGACCAATCCGCACTCCTGGCTCACTAGCTTTCCCCAAATCACTAAGTTGTCCTTAAAACTGATCCCCAAATGCGCAGGGAGACCGATTTGAATAATAATAAAACTTGGTCGGCTGCACAGCCATCTCTGGGTGAATTACTCTTTCTCTATTGCAATTCTTGTGTCTTGATAAATCAGCTCTATCTAGACAGCTGGTGAGGTGAACCCATGGGCAGTGACATGTTCTTTTATTTTTAATTTCTTGAGAGGTAATTAAAATTCCAAGGTATTTCCTGTGCATCAATGTCCTCCTATAGAATATGGGGAAATACTGAACTCTACCTCCTGAGGCTGTTGCGTGTGGCTGCAGCAATGCCAGGTAACAGGGCAAGTGCTCAGTAAAGGGAAATCATTACCTTTATAGAAGAATACTGACCTACTTAACAGACAAGCTACCGACACAAATCAGCCCCTAGCAACAGTGTCCTCTTCCACATGTTGTTCGTGTCCCACCTGCCAAATGGTGCCTAGTTTTTCAGGTTCCCAGACAATACGCCATGTTTTTCCTGTCTTAGTGAACCACCAATGAGACTGGTATTCTGTTTGGAAAGTCACCCATCAGGTGACTCTCACCATCTTTGTTGAAGTTACAGATGATATTTGCTGGAATATTTATTTATTTAAGAGTAATTTAAAATATCATTTCAGTGATGTAAGTGATATTTAGGGATTTTACTGTTTACAGGTTTTGGATTTTAGGTTTTCTGGATGGTCTGGGTTTTTTTTTATTTTTTATATTATTATTATTATTATTATTATTATTATTGTTATTATTGAGACAGAGTCTCACTCTGTCACCCAGGCTGGAGTGTAGAGGTACAATCTTGGCTCACTGCAACCTCTGTCTCCTGAGTTCAAGCAATTCTCCTGCATCAGCCTCCCAAGTAACTGGAATCACAGGCGTCCACCACCATGCCTGGCTAATTTCTGTATTTTTAGTAGAGACGGGGTTTCACCATGTTGACCAGGCTGGTCTCAAACTCCTGACCTCAGATGATCTGCCCACCTCAGCCTCCCAAAGTGCTGGGATTACAGGCGTGAGCCACTGTGCCCGGGCTGGATGGTCTGGTTTTAAATGATTCATCCTGGCTGCAATTGTGCCCATCAGATATGTTTTGTTTTGTTCACTTGTGTGTTTATTTATTTTTCCCCTCATAATTGTTCAGAATTCAAGCTTTTGAAAATATAAATGCAGTGTTTTTGTAGCTTGGAGTATTTATTCAAAATACTTTCTTCTACCCCTGCCTACTAGGTCTACTGCTCAGGTCCTCCTCTAATCCCCTTTGTATGAGATGAAATGGGAATATTTCCCCTATTGCTGCCTGGCTTGACCATGTGACTTGCTTTAGCCAACGAAAGGTGAAAGGAAATGGTAGAAACTCCTGGATTCTGCCCTTCCTCTTCTTACTGAGAAGTGAAGTCTAGATCAGGCAAGCTGCTTCAGCATGGATAGGAAAGGACATGGAGAAAAGCTGAAGTCAACCCACCAAGCAGTCATGTAATGTGAGTGGGAAGTAACCTATCACATTCATAAGCCATTGAGATTTAGGGGTTGTTTGTTACCAGGACATAATGGATGAAAGCTGACTGATGCACATGTGTTATCGGGAATATCTGCAATTACTCAGTCCCAGGGCAACAAACTGCAGGGCTCCTGGGCACAGGGCAGACCCCTTTCTACAATTCAGTTTATAACAGCTACTTTCTGCCTTACCCTTGAAGTATCTTGCTTGATCATCCAGTCCTATCTTCTGCAGCTGTGACAAATTCGAAAGCCATTGTTACAGATGGTGTAGCTATACAATGAAAAAGGCTACAGGGGCCAAGCGTTCAGTGGCTCATGCCTGTAATCCCAGCACTTTGGAAGGTCAAGGCGGGTGGATCACTTGAGGCCAGGGGCTGGAGACCAACCTGGCCAACATGGCAAAACCTGGCTAAAAATACCAAAATTAACTGGATGTGGTGGTGCACCCCTGAATTCCAGCTACTTGGGAGGCTGAGGCAAGAGAATTGCTTGAACCTGGGAGGCAGAGGTTGCAGTGAGTCCAGATTGTGCCAATGCACTCCAGCCTGACAGAGCGAGACTCCACTCAAAAAAAAAAAAAAAAAATGAAATAATAAAAAACAAAAAGATCCAGGCTTGCATCATTTGTATATATTTTATAAATCTTTATTGGATTAACTCACGTGGTGATGACAATGACTGAGTGATTGATTGATTGATTGATTTGTGTTTGCTGTTACTGTAGCCTAGTAATAGCCTACCCTCACCCTGTAAGAGATTATACATGATGTACCTGGGCTAGGAAAATATGGACCCCAGGTGAAAACATGAGAAATGGAATAAATGGGAATGGGAAATAATTAAATGGATAATAATAAATAATATAACATATTATATATAAATAATATAATATTTCAGGAATATGAAATGGAATAATATAAATGGAAATCAAAGCCATTGAAGCAAACAGAATTCTCTATCAAGAGCATTGGCCCCAGCAGTGAAGGGAAGATGCTATTTAGAAAAGGAGCAGTTCAAGTATCAAGTCAGCAAGGCTGAGGAATTGAGCAGCAAGTTTTCTGCTAGATCAGTGTCTGGCAAGTGCAGGTGTCACAGGGGAGACAAGAGAAACAACCAGCTCTCAGAGGCTTCGGCTGTGCTTGGGAGGTACGTGAGAAAGACAGAGTGAAGGCAACCTTAGAACCCAAGTGATGACAAATGGGCAGACACGGTAGAAGCTGGAGAAAAATGTAAAACCAAAGGAATTCTATATTAAGATTAAGCATTCGCACCTCATTTTAAAATACTGATAAGAAGTTGCTTGGTTAAAACAACATGAGAAGTTAGACTAATTAGGGATTAAATATTCCTTGAGAAGGTGTAAGGAGAGAGAAATAAAATGCAGAGAATGTGCCATGAGGGAATTTAACTTCAGCCCCAGGAAACAGCCCCGTCCTTTCAATCAATTAAGAGAGAAACAAAGGGATAAGAGCATGGTGGGTAGGGGCTAGCTGAATAATTGATGCTAGAAGGGGAGCTCTCGTCACATTAGCTTACACACTCATTAAGGTGTTGTTCTGTGCCCAGGAACTAGTGGGTGATGGTGGAAGGTGGAGGGTGGGGGACATGAGGAAGGGGAGTGGTTGGTTGAAGGTGGAGGGTGGGGCTCTAAGATGGGGAAGTGTTTGTTGAGGGATGGGAAGGTGGTTGTTGGGAGAAATGAGGAGGAGGATGGGAGGTGGCTGTGAGGGGTGGAGGGTGGGAGCTCTGAGGCGGGAGGTGGTCGTTGGAGGAGAATGGGGAGATGAGGGTATAATGTTAGGGAGGTAGTTGTTAGGGGTTTGGAGCAGGGCTGTGAGAGTCAGGAGGTGGTTGCTGGAGAATATGGGAGAGGAGGATGAGGAGGTGGTTATTGAGGGGGTGGTGGCAAGTGACTGGGGTTTTGCATGGGTCCCCCTGGTTCCCAGCTATTTCCCTGGGTTCAGATGAAATAATTGAATCAGTTGCACAGTGCCACACTAAGCAGAAGGTTCTAGGTCTCTAAAGCCCAACTAATTCAGAGGATTCAGAGGACAGGAGCAGGAAGCAGGAGGTTCCCTGGCAGAATGGCTCCTTCTCTGCAGCTTTCGTCTATCAGGGACGGACCCACCTGCCGCACCTCCGTGCACGCCCTCTCCTGCCCTCTCTCCACCCCGCCCCATGCACTTGGCATCAGTCACTTGGAACAGTGCTCTGAGCAGACTGAGGAATGGGCTCTGTTTGGGGAAATGAAGGAGGAAGAACGGATGTGAACCTGCTGGACACATAAGTTACTGATGCTGAGGATACAGCCCTACCTGTGGGAAACCACCTAAGATCGTGCCCACGGCTCCCCATGCATTCTCCTCCCACCTGCTTCCTGCTTGATGAGGGTTGTTCAGGGTAAATATGTGCGATACATGTATTGAACGACAGGCGTCTTCAACTCCCTGGCTTTGTTTAGGATGGCTGTTACAGACTGAGTGTCTGTTTCCCCACAAAATTCATATGTTGAAACCTCAACTCCTAATGTGATCCCATTTGGAGGTGGGGCTTTTGGGAGATAATTGGATTTAGATGAGACCACAAGAGTGGGGGCCTCATGATGGGATTAGTGCCCTTTTAAAAAGAGACTCAGAGGTTGGGTGGGGTCGCTCACACCTGTAATCCCAGCACTTTGGGAGGCCAAGGCAGGCAGATCACCTGCAGTCAGGAGTTCGAAACCAGCCTGGCCAACATGGTGAAACCCCCGTCTCTACTAAAAATACAAACATTAATCAGCTGTGATGGTGCGTGCCTGTAGTCCCAGCTACTCGGGGAGGCTGAGGCAGGAGAATCACTTGACCTCTGCATTCCAGACTGGGTGACAGAGAGAGATCCCGTCTCAAAACAAAATAAAAACAGAAGAGACTCAGAGAACTTGTTCTCATTCTCTCTCTCTCTCTCTCTTTCTCTCTCTTCCTGCCTCCCTCCCTATCTCTCTCTCCACCATATGAGGACACAGCAAGAAGACAGCGTCTACAAGCCAGAAAGAGAGCTCTCACTGGAACCTGACCATGCTGGCAGCCTGATCTTGGGCTTCCAACATTAAGAATTGTGATAAAGAAATTTCTGTTATTTAAACCAGCCAGTCAATGGCATTTTGTTATGGCAGCCCAAGCTGACTAATTGAATAGCTTATAATTTAAAAATAATAATCTTAAAGCAAGGGAACTAGCAGAGTTTTATTGGATGTCTTTGTTATTTTTCTTCTCTGTGGTGGACTTTGGCTGTGATGCTAGTAGTTTTATTTTTTCCTTTCATTCTATTTTTCTGTGTCTGCAAATATTCTATCATAAGCATCCATTTTTTAAATAAAAGAAGTAAATGTTTTATTTATGATTTTATAAGTTAGAAGCAGGAGATTTGTCTATAACCGGCATCTAGAATGAAATTACTTCTAAAATTGAGCACTAATTTTAGGGCTAAGTTTTGGCAGTGAAGGCTAAAGGGAAGATTTTTATATTTCTTAGAAGTTGTTTGATCAAGGTATGCATAAAAATGCTGCCAGAGAGAGAAACCTGGAGCCACCTTTCAGAAGGAATACGCATAAATTCTGATATAAGAGACACAGGTTAACATAACAGGTAATGTCTGAGTAGTACTGTAGGCAAGAAATAGAAATATTTTCCATAGGTGTTTTCTTATATTTCCCTTCCATGGAAGTTGAGGTAGTATTTTGTCATGCCTACATCTCTCACAAACTATAAATGTGTTTATAGTCTAGAAGAAAAATGTTTTCTAATAGTCTAACTTTATCCATGGACAAGCTGTAAGGAACTAGAAGAATGAGCAGGTAACACAGACAGTCTCTCTGAAAACATCAGAAGCCCCAGGTGAGTCATTTGTACAGAGAGGATGCTACATATATATTTCAGGCAGAAAGTCCTGGAAATTGGCTACATAGGAAGCAGCCTCCCAGTTCCAGACTCCATGTGAATGAAGCCAGACCGTAAGAGTCCTCGAGTCTTCTCCATCTGTTCCCCAGAGGCTGCTGAAAGGATCAGGTGGGAGGAGAATGCATGGGGAGCCATGGGCGTGATCTTACGTGGTTCCCCACACGTAAGGCTGTATCCTCAGCATCAGTAACTTATGTGTCCAGTGGGTTCACATCTGTTCTTCCTCTGTCATTTCCCCAAACAGAGCCCATTCCTCAGTCTGCTCAGAGCACAAACCAGAGCCCATGGCTGTGGTTTCATCCGTGTGGGACCCACAGGCATGTTCACAGAGGGTGCGGGTCCCTGGGCCCCAGGGTGGGTCTCTCCGGAACACATTCTGAAACACTAAGCTCCATATCCTGACAGTGAAGGGACTGGCCAGGAACTGATCCTTCAGCAAGAGGGAATCCACATGGGTGACCCTGGCCAATCTGTGTCCAAACCGTGTTGTTGAAAAAGATACACCACTTGGGGTTGGATGAAAGTGATTTTCTAGGACTATCCGAGCTTGAAGGTTTGTGAATCACTGAGTAAATGCTCATTTCCCACCGGACCAGAGCAGGGCAGCTTGTGTGAAGGCAGGTGCATTGGAGCTCATCTGAACTGGGTATCACATTCTAATTCTTCTTGATTAACATCAGGGTTTTGGACAGGTCATTTCACCAGCATGTCCTTTAGCTTCCTCGGATGTAAAAAATGCATTTCATGATAATGAACCCACTAGTTCATCTGTCTTTGCTGTTGCAGGACGAGAGGATTCTATTGACAAGGGACACCTCAGGTGCTCACTTCCACTCTTGCAAAATGGCCCCAGTAGACCTCACTCTCATTTCCAAAGAAGTAGAGGAGGTTGATTCACTGCATAGGTTCAAAGAGGGTTGGAGACAGTAACCAGGATTTGATTGTTAGCAGCACAGCACTCTCCCCTGAGTCTGTGTTGGCCTGGGTGTCTACAGAATGTTCAGCATTTAGGCTTAATCCATAGGTGTGCTGATGTGGTTGCAAGGGGCTCCAGATAGACTCCTAAAGCTATGAGAATTTTTGCTCCCCTGGGACCCACAGAGACACTTCCACAGAGGCCACAGGCGCCACTCAACACCCATCCCCTAGGTCTGAGGGACACAGGGTTACAGGATACCTCACCCCCCAGGCAAATCTGTGTCTCCTCTCCAAAGTAATAAATGTGGGTTGGAACGGGTTGCACTAAAGGCTGAAAGTCTATTTCTCCTTCCCTTCTAGCCAGGGAGGTTAGGAGTAGGTGGCAAACTTCAAGAAAATGAGACAAGAAAGTGAGTTCTCTTTTGACAGAACAGAGAAGAAAGATGTGCACAGAAAGAGATTGATCTCCTTGAGTAAACAGAGCCCAGAGCATTTTTTCTCATAGGCCATATTCATTTACCAGTGTTTGAGAAAATCATTCCCTATCATTGTCCCCACACCATAAGTCACATTCAGAATCTCTTTATTAAGACCAGATAAGGATCAGAAAAAATGAACTGGAGAGAACACATGTTGCCTAAGTCTGGGAAATCATAATCTTCGTATGAACGGCTTAAATAGCCCAGCTAACGAGCAAGTTCACTCTTAATTTTCTACAACAATGGCAGCTTTTGCCAGCTCTTTATCAAACCCAATATGGGACTCATCACAAGATGGTAAATGATTTCTCATCCATTATTGTATCAGCACCCCTGATTTATTTATTACCCTCAAAGGCATATTACTCTTAAACTTTCTAGACTTCCTGTAGGAGGTGGGAGGGTGAGGGTGGAGAGAAATCCCACTGGTGGATTTGATCAAGATTTCTTGTAGTGTGTTTCTTTTTTTACTTCAGTACATGATTAATTCACCTGTTAATCTGTAAAAACATCACCCTCCCCATCTCGGTCCCCACCCTCAGTGACAAAGAACTATTCCTGTCCTTGAAACATTCTCAATCGAGAAATGTTTTTGACTACCTTTGTTTTTTGTTTGTTTGTTTGTTTGTTTTTATTTCTGGAGACAGAGTCTCACTCTGTCACCCATGTGGGAGTGCAGTGGCACAATCTCAGTTCACTGCAGGCTCCGCCTCCTGGATTCAAGCCATTTTCCTGCCTCAGCCTCCCTAGTAGCTGGAATTACAGGCATGCATCACCACGCCTAACTAATTTTTGTATCTTTAGTAGACACGGGATTTCACCATGTTAGCCAGGCTGGTCTCAATCTCCTGACCTCAAGTGATCTGCCTGCCTCGGCCTCCCAAAGTGCTGGGATTACAGGCATGAGCCACCATGCCCGGCCATATCTTTCTTGTTTTTTATGTTCAACTTGTCTTACAACAACAACAACAACAACAACAACAACAACAACAAAAACAACAAAACAACAATAATAAAACAGCAGAGATGAGGTAACACCAACAAGAATTAACTCTTCAACTTCTCGAGAAAGAAATCCTTTCTCCATCTTTATCTACTGCCTTGAGTAGACTTGGAAAAGAGGTCCACCATTTACTGACCTATGATTTCCCCAAATTCTAAAGATCAAGGCAAGAAAACCTGGCTGAAGTGGGATTTACTGGTAGTTCACTGACAGATTGAACATAAAATTAATGATTTGTTCCCTGGGTGAGTTCCTGCCTGCACAACCGAGAGCACCACAGCCCCTTCTTCTTGGGGCTTCCCATTCAAGGACATGACAAAAGGATCTAGACTGGCTGAGTATGATTCAGATGGAAAGGTACACAACGACGTCTACGTCTACGTGCAGTTGTTAAAATGTGGCCTGAGTGAGACTCAACCTCATTCGTCCCTGTTTCCCCACCCTCCTCGTTATTCACCTCCTGCATCTTCTTCTGTTGGGGGTGGTGTTTACAGCATTCCTCTATTGCCTGGAGAGCTGTCACAGCATTTCCATGAAGAATGGTTTGTTTTTCTGCAAAATCCTGAGTTTCATCCAATTAACCTTTATCCCGTTTGTTATATTAATTTGAGCAGCCCTTGGCTATGACAAGAAAGAACCTCCCTTTTCCTCCATCAGCTCAACCCATCGTTGTCTTCAAGACCAACCTCTGCACTCAGGGAGGGCCCCACTTCCCCTTCACCACACTCAGCTCACATTAGCTTGCTTCTGGCGATAATTTACAATTCGGATACTCACCAGAACCACCTGAGGGCCTGCAAAGTCTGTGTTTGGAGCCATCTGGACACAGGTCTGGATTTCTGGATTGATGTGGGCAGGGATGTGGCCTAGGCATCTGCATTGTTTAAACTTTCCAGGAGATTCCAGTACCTTCGGAGGATGAGATCCTCATGGCTGCACAAAATGCACACCGCTACCCCCACACCAAGGCATTCTGATTGACATGGTCTGCGATGCCGCATGTGTGGGGAGTTCCCAAAGGTTTCCAAGTGACTCTTGCACAGGTTGATGGAGAGCCACTGGTTTCCTCCTTATCGATTGTGCGGCAAGGTGTGAATATTGCCTACAATGTCACGGGTAGGCCTGCTGTCCTCTTTCCTAGGAAGCTTGGAGTCCCAGGGACAGCACAGACTGCATGAGGAACAGGATGACTAGACTCATTCCTTGAACCCCAAGTTCCAGCACCGTACACAGTGCTCCACGCCCATGTGACATTCATCTCCCCAGAACCAGATCCAGATTTTTACAGGGCCCAGTTCCCATTCAATTTGGAAAGGGGGCCTCCTTGATCAATGATTTCCAGGCTCCCTTGTGGCTTTCTTAGCTCCGAGGTAAACATGAACTTTCTGCTCCCAGGTGGGTTTGCTTAGATTGCTAGCAGCCTGGTGGAGCCTGTAGACAGATCTGTGAGGACCAGGACCATTCCCCCCACCTTTCAGGACTGTTCTGGACTCTGGCATTATACTTGGAGATATTTCTTCTGGAGTCACATGCAGGTGAAAGCTCCAGAGAAAAGGCCACTCATTCGCTCAGAGGATGCACCCAGCTCTGCAAGAGGCATCAGCCATTAATATATGGAATGCATTTTGCCAGGACCGTGACGGTCTTTAGAAATGGGCCTTGGGTGTCATTACCCCAGAGTCATCGTGGTGAAGTATGTGTCCTCTGAGTAGACAGAACATTAGAGCGCCCTGAACTGAATTGGTCAGCCGAAAACACCAGAGTGTTTTATCCTTGTAAGGAAATTAAGCCATTTATTGGAGGACAGAAGTTCAGTATAATAGTTAAAGCAATCTGACATTTCCATAAATTAATAAAATGTGTATGGCTGGCATAATTCTGTATGTAAAAGCATTGATCTCTCCTCCCCAAAGTCCAGAAGGAGAATTCCAGGCAGTAGGAAGAGGCAGAAGGTCAGGGTCAATGACATTAGACCTGTGTCATCAGAGATGAGCCCGCCTGAGCAAGAACCCCATGCAGCCATGCACACTCTTGCACTCACTCCTTCCCCCACTCCCTCCCACACTCCCTCACTCCCTC
>NW_016807514.1:444611-538085 GCF_001698545.2 Rhinopithecus bieti | reverse complement strand
TCACTCCCCACTCCGCCACTCCCCCACTCTCCCACTCCCTCACTCCCTCATTCCCCCGCTGAGTTTGCTTGTTCACATGCACACTTTTGAGACTCAGCTCAGATCTTGCCCATTTTCTGTGTCCTTCTCCCACTCTCTTGTTCAAAGCATACACTTCCTGGTGCATATACCTGGAGCCTAACTATGATCCTTTCTCAGGCTCATACTGTGAAGACAGGCACCTCTCAACTATGAAGACAGGCACCTTCTGTGCTAATCCTTTAATTCTCAGAATTTAACAAAGAGCCTGGATCAAACAAGCACTCACATGCCTGCTAGATGAATGAACGAACGTGAACGAACCATCAAGTGTGTCTTACTTTGTAAAATCCCTGCTCCTGCGATGGCACGGTGGAAACTGAGTGGTGTTTCCAGGTCTCTCAGGCACTAACTCTGGGGGTCCTTAGGCAACACCCCCCATTCCATGTCTGTTTCCTTACCTATAAAATGGGGACAATAATGGCACCCGCTTTATTGGGATTAAATGAGATTATATCTACAAAACATTGGGAGAGTGCCTGACCTAAAACAAAAACCTTTAATAAAGATCTGCAGTTATCGCTTTGCCAGTGACCAGCTCTTATAAAAAGAGATCAGCTCACAGGACCAGGTTTATTTAAAACATTCTGCTTTTTCTTCATCTCTATCCCTAGCGCTCATAAGCAACATTTTTGCAGTGGACATAGTTTTAGTTGGGGTAATAATAGTATGATCATATCCTCAATTCACGTGGCGGAAATCAAGAGCAACAAGGAAACTCTCCTGGGAGAGGCATGGATGATGACCAAAAGCAAATGGTACATTCAAACTCAGCAGGAGTAAAATGGATGGTTCAAATATCCTCAACTAGCCCACAGCAAATTATCCACTGATTATGCTCCACTGTTTAATTAGGGTAAGACAGCCAACACAGCTCAGTACAAACCATTTTAATGAGTGTTCACAACGAAATTAATGATGCTGACAGGTAGCAAAGTATCTCCATTTGTTTTTCTTGGGTATAGGCACAATTGGATGTTGAATTAGGTCAAGGGCAGGATCAGCACGCATCATGGTGCCCACTGTGGATGCCGTGGCCTGGACCTCTTAGAGGCTGCCCTTCCTTCTCTAAACCCACAATGGGTGTTCTGTGTTGGCTTCTTGTCCCTTGGTGCTCAGGTGGGTGGTTGGAGCTCTGTGTTGGTGAGGCTCCTATCCTGGGGTGGATTTGCCTGGGATGAGGATTTTTGCCTCTGTTGCATATCCCGGAGAACTTCTGTCATGAACAAGGTACCTAGGAGAGGAATTCAAGCACTATATGGATGCCAAAGTGAAGGCTTTAAAACCTTAAAACCCTGAGGTCCTATGACCTACAAAAGTGTGTCTCCCATCATGCAGAGCCGTGTTTGAATCCATTCTCATGAGATACAGGTGGGAGTAAGAGGAACACTCTCGCATGAGTCTGAGCAGAGTAGGAGGGGTAGACAACCCTTCACCATTTTAGCTCTTACATAGATGGGACTTTTGATACCCAGATTGTACACTGAATGTCAGAGACTCGTGGTTTCTCCCTTATTCCCAAATATCCCCAATAGGAACAGTTTCCTTGGATAGTTTCCCCACACCTGGGACTCCACCCAGGGTGGCGTCTAAGAGGGGGTGGTGTTTAAGTGGAGCCAAGTCAATGATGCTGCCTCACTTGGTTTCATTTTGTTTATTCAGTTGCCAAGTCCCTGTCAAAGTATTTTCTTCTATTAAGTGTGTAGCAGAATCTGTTCATGCCACATGTTGTCATCACCTGCCATTTGAAGCTGATTCAGCCATTAGCACCCCTCTATGTTTCTATAAATATTTAAACCACCAATACTTGGTAATAACCTCAGTATAAAATTAGGAAGGATCAGAGGACGTTGATTCACCCTGGCTGTTAAAAAGTCAGCTTAATCTTTAGAGCTGAAGTGCTTCCTGCTACTAGAAGATGAATGTGAGTAAGCAGATTTGAATGTGCACAGGAGTACATGTTTTGGGTTTTTTTTTAAGCCAAATAAATCATTCTAACACCTGCAGCCCGCACGCTAATTGGCCTGTGTCTTCATTGCAGTACGGTACTTCAGGCCACTTTAGGAATAATTCTGTATTGTCTCCTGTTTTTCCTGCCAACTTTCACATCCTCATCTCACACCCAACATTCTTCGTGGTGCCCCTGAAGAGGATCGAATGCCCCACTGACCCCGTGAGCACCACTCTGTATGCTTGGATATGCAGACTGAGTGTTCCAGAAAATGGCAGTCTTCTTAGACTGAGTGTGTTTGAATTTATAGTGATGACCTCTCATCAGATGGTCAGGGCTTGGTTTTCAGGCAAGCCAAAATATAGGAAAGGGGTTTTATTTCTTTGCAAAAATTCAGCTCACCAGATCCCAGGGTCAGTGTGGCAAATCGTCCTCATCTGGATTTGTATTTCCTGGTCCCTTGCCCATGACAGGAATCACGAGTTGATCACAGCTCTGTTTCCCATGGATCAAGGATTAGAGCTCAGGGTCTTCCCTGGTCCAAGCCGTCACCATCAGGTAACAACTGATGCAAACTCTTTGTGGTCCTGGACCTTAGCTATATATATATTTTTTTTAATTGAAAGAAGGTCTTTTTTCCTTATAAAGTAGAAATCCTCCTGTATACAATCATGGAATTCTCATGAGTTTCCAATTCATATTGACACTGACTCAATCGAAGACTATGTGACCCTCCCAGTGAGTCTGGCTGGTGCTTGCTCCAATATCCAACTGAATCTCCTTGCCCACAATAGAGCTTCCAGATAAAAGGTGGTGACTCACTGAAGGTCACAGGGATTTTTGGAAGAGCTGGGTGTGAAGCACATTTTCCATAGCTTTGCCTATTGCCTTTTCCACCATGGGCTTTGAACATTTACTCAAACACACAAACCATTTCTTACCAGTCTGAGATAACTCTGTCCAGCCTAAAGAAGATATTGGCAGGAAGTGTTTATGAGTGTCCTAGGGTAATCCTGTGCCTTTTGTCTCCTCCAGTCCTTACACGCCTTGCCCATGGTAGATTTGCAATGGCTGAAGAGTGTTTATTGCATCTGACAGTATTGAAAAGGCTTTTTTGATTGCATTTCCTAAAAGTAGAATTTGCACAAACTTACACCCCTTGCCCATGGTAGATTTGCAATGAGTGAAGACTGTGTATTGCATGTGACCCTATTGAAAATGCTTATTTTTAAAATCGCACTTCCTAAAAGTAGAATTTATAGAAATGGTGTTGGTTTCTCTGTTTTGATGCACAAACCACTTTCTGCTTTCTACTCACCTTTGCGGGCAACCCACGCAAGCAGTGGAGGCTTTATGGGGGCATCAGTGATGCTCTCCATGGGCTGTGCCTGGGCCCCGGTCACATACCGTGCTCTGAGGGACCATTTACATGACTATTTATGGCACATCTGCATGGTGGATGATGTGGTGGGCATGGCAGAACATTCAGAAACACACCCAGATCTATCTGCTGCTTCATAAAGATTCTTACACAAAGTACCAGGGGTCCGATGACTTTCACCATAACGAAGACTTTCTCTTAGTCTGCTTAGGCTGCCATACACAGCAAAATACCATGGATCGAGGAGCTTACACAGCAGGTGTTGATTTCTCACAGCTCTGGAAGCTGAACACCAAGATCAAGGTGCTCGCTGATTCAGTTTTTACGGCGAACCTTCTTCCTGCCTTGCGGATGACTGCCTTCTTGCTGTGCCC
The DNA here is from genome assembly GCF_001698545.2 of Rhinopithecus bieti. Classification (NCBI taxonomy): domain Eukaryota; kingdom Metazoa; phylum Chordata; class Mammalia; order Primates; family Cercopithecidae; genus Rhinopithecus; species Rhinopithecus bieti. The sequence continues at coordinate 534,301 of NW_016807514.1, read as the reverse complement.
TCCTATAATAGAGAAAAAGTCTTCTTTATAAATCACTGAGCCCATCACAGGGCCCTACTCCACTGACATCTAAACTTAATTGTCTCCCAAAGGTCCTGTCCCCAAATACAATTACTTTGGGGGTTAGGGATTCAACATACGAATTTTGGGGTGACACAAATACTCAGTCTATAACAATGTTCCCTCGATGTCCACCAGAAATTACTAGCTTCATTGGGTGGTGGTGAGAGAGAGGGCTTTGGTTAAATCAGTCCTGAATTTGAGCAGTACATTCACATCTCTGATTTCATTAGTTGGGTATGGTCTGGGTTTGGCCTGGGAGTTGGGAGTTTTAAAACCACCCCAGGTGATTCTAATGTGCAGCCAAGGTTGCCAGACAGAGGAACTGCATTCTTTATGTGCCTGCGTTACATGATGTCTGCTCCTCCCAGAGGAAGACACCTGGCTGTAGGAGAAAAATGACATTAACTTACATTTTTGAGGATGCCTCTGTGCCAGATGCTGAACAGAGTGCTCTGACATATTGTGACTGTGACGTTAATGCTTGCAGTAACTCTCATTTCCCTGTTTTCAAGATGAGGTGGCTGAAGTTTGGGGCCTCCGGTCTAGCTTCCTCGCAGAGCTCACACCTTTGCTCGTGCCCCTCCCTCTGCTGCCTTTTAACAAGAGCAGAATCTCCAATGCTCTCTGTGCTCAAAAAGAAGAGGGAAGAAGCTCATCTGAGGAAACCCAGGAATTTGGGGAGCTGGGATATGCTCCATCATTTGGAGAGTGACAAATGCTACCTGGCTTCCAAGGAGACACTCAGAGAAGTGAAGAGTGAGGGAGGTGGCTGTGCTGAGAGGCTCACACACTCACTCGGCACCTTCTTGGTACCCTCTTGCTTGGTCCTGGGTGGCAGTTGCCCGGATGCAGGGCAACCAGTTCTGCATTCCACGTTTGAGCCGCTCGGAAGCTGTGACTTCCAAAGCCTGCATTTCCACTAGCTGCAGCGGCTGCCTACCTGCAGGCCTGGAGATCCAGTTGGCCTGTGAGTCAAAGCCACGTCTGAGTTCCTGGTGGCCCTTTCTCCACTGAGCTCCTGGCAACAGGTTGCACCCCGCAGCACAATGCCAGCCTCTTCCTGGGCGCAACGGCTCTCAGTGAAGCGCAAAGCCCAGGTTCCAGCCAACAAATTGCCAAGCGAGTACACACAGCGTTTCCAGCTCATTTCCCTGCATTATCCCAGGTCTGTGGATAAACAAAAAACCAATAATAGCTCTTGGTGGTATTTTAATTGGCATTAGCTGTGTTTTAATTAGTAAGAGAAGCAGGAGGAGGGAGGTCAGGGGAAACTCTTCTCTGACTGCCACCTCCTCCCGAGTGTTTATACACCTCCAGGGAAGGCACAGCAGCCCCTGGCTCTCTTTCTTGAACTGCCCATTAGGGTAATTCATTCACAATAAGCATCTCTTCTCGAATCTGAGTCAGGGCACCCAGGTTGACGTCCTCAGTCTAGGAAAATAGCATCTGCATATTAAATGTACGCCGTGGCTCCATTGCTTAGCACTGTCTAACAGTCTGCGAAAAGGTGATTTGCAGATTTAAAAGCAGATTCAGTCTTTGAGAGGTAGGCAGAGGCCGTGGCCTCCAAGAGGGGACAGAGTGGCTCAAATCCTAAACCCACCTCCCAGAGGTTGGGGGTCTGCAACAAACCCTCCTGTTGTCTGAGGAATTTCCTTACTGAGGTATTCAGACTCGATTCACGGGGCTTCGGAAGGGGCATGGAGCAGTGAGGAGAGGAACTAACTCATTATTAGAATCTGTTGCGGGGAGGGCGAGACTGGGAAGGTCTGTGTCGTTTTAAAAAGTTAATGCATATAAGCAGCCTCCAACACTGCAACAGTTTTCCAACAAAAGGGAACTTCTGGAAAAAATAAGTTAAGTCAGTGTTTTCATTAATGAGATGTACTTTCAGCAGCCCATTTAAAAATTTGTATTCAAACAGCATCAAAAAAAGCGAGGCAGGACATGTTTAGGTTTAACCAAATAGGTGGCATGGGTTAAAGAAATGGGAAAACCCTGCACTCTCTCATCTTTTATATTCCGTAATTTTATCTGGCAGGGAAATCTATTAAAATTAAAAAAAAAAAAAAAAAAAAGACAACATGGATGGGCCTCTGTCTTGTGATAACATTTGGATCATTTACAGAATTCAAGCTATGCCCACCGATCCCAGCCTGTATTAAACACCAATACCAGGCTGATGGGGGTTGAGCTTTGCTGCACGCAGATGAACAGGGCAGGAGTTTGATCCTTGACCCTGTAGACCAGAATCTAGCTCTTCTGTCCATCTAGACAGCACGCATCTGAGGCTCTGTCCCTCTAGGCTGGCATGGAGATGCCTCTCCTTTCTTCCTCCTTCATCACCTCATCTCCCTCCCTATATATCAGTTTCCACATGGCATAAATGTTGTTTTTATTTCTAGTCTTCCAAACACAACTTGAGTCACCTTAGCATCCTCCCCTGGCTTCGCCTTGCACGAGGACAATCCCAGGCTACTCACCTTGGCCTTGCGGGCTCCTACTGTTCCTCTCTCTCGCTGCTCAGGATGCCGGTTCAATTGGTCTGGAAAGGGGCTCTGGGTGTTACTTCCAAACGCCCCATCCCAACTGGTGACTCTAAAGTGCAGGCAAGATGGGCTGCTGCTCCTAAGAGTTCCAAGGATAGAAAGCATGTGAGTTTGGGGTTACTTGAATCTGGGCATTGCATGGGGCTTCCTAGTTGGGTTTAAAAGCAGATGAAGTATTTACAAGCAGAGCTGAGGAAGGGCATTCCAGACCAAGAGAGCAGCAGGAGCGAAGTGCAGAGGCAGGAGGGGAGGTCCTGAGCACAGGAGGAGCAGGGCTGGGTCTCATCGCCCAGGACGGGGAGCGGATGCCAGGTAGGAGATGAGGGCGTGGGCGGTGTTCCCTCCAACTAGGCAGTGCTTGGTCTGAACAATGGCCCCCCAAGATTTCAGGTTCTAATTCCTACTTGTCAATTTTTTTTAATTCAACTTTTATTTTCGAAATGGGGGGTACATGTACAGGTTTGTTTTGTGGGTATATTGCACCCAGGTACTAAGCATAGTGTGCAACAGGTAGTTTTTCAGTCCCCCTCTAAGTAGACTGCAGGGTCTGTCCCCATGTTGATGTCCATGTGTGCTCAATGTTTAGCTCTCACTTACAAGTGAGAACACATGGTATTTGGATTTCTCTTCCTGCGTAAATTTGCTTAGGATAATGGTCTCCAGCTGCATTCGTGTTGATGTGAAGGACGGGTTTTCATTCTTTTTTGTGGCTGTATAGTATTCCATGGTGTGTGTGTCCCACACTTTCTTTATCCAATTCATCTTCGATAGGCACCTGAGTTGATTTCATGTCTTTGCTACTGTGAATAGCTCAGCGATGAACATAAAAGTGCATATGTCTTTTGTTAAAATGACTTATTTTCCTTTGGGTATATACCCAGTAATGGGATTGCTGGGACCAGTGTTACTTTATGTAGAAAAAGGGTCTTTGCAGATGTGAGGTCTGTGCAGATTAAGGGTTGTGAGATGGAGAGATTATACTGGATTGTTTGGGTGAGCGCTCAATGCAATCACAAGTGTTCCTATAAAAGACAGGCGAGGGAGATTTCACACACTCAGATGAGGAGACCACATGAAGATGGAGGCACAGACTGGAGCAATGCAGTCACAAGCCAAGGAAGCCCAGGAGACACCTGAAGCTAGAAGAGGCTGGGAACCTCCCCTAGAGGATTTGGAGGGAGTGCAGCCCCACCAATATCTTGATTTTGGAATTTTGTCCCCCAAAACTGTTGGGGGACACCCAACAGGTTTTGTGAGCCACATAGTTTTTTAGAAATTTCTTCCAGCAGCTCCAGGAAGCTCATTGCAGCTGGTAGGAAGTGGATGATCTTTAGCAGACAGATTTGGCAGCCTGGGGCTAAGGTTCAGGAAGCGGAACGCAGTGGGAGCAGGAAGTATGTTCTGGAGGCAGGGAGACTGAAATCCACAGTGGCTCTGGGTCTGCCTCAGATTATTGTCAACAGAAGCTTAAAGGAAATGAAAATAATGGAGTGTGGCAACAGAGAGAGGAGGTCAGGCTCCCCCAGCGCTGAGAGAGGAGCTGACAGCATGAGCAGAGTCTCCTGCAAGGATGGCAAGGGAGTCAGAAGTCAGGGATGGACCGATGCTGAGGCTGGGAGCTGGTGGGGTGAAGGAGCCCCTTGCACAGATGGTGTCTCAGGAGGCATCAGGGTAGTGTCCTCCAGGATCGGTCCCTGGCCACACTTAAGGTCATCCCCATGGATCCTGAGCCCCCAAGCCAGAGCTGACCCTAAAGACACCATGAAGCACCTTAGAGGGAGAAGCCAACGTCTGCCACACCCTCCACCTTGTCCACCACTAGTACCTGGAAGAAGCTGCCACCAGCTTCTCAAACTTACCAAATCATGGAAATGCTGTGTGTGAGAGAGAGCGGGAAAGAGGTGGAGAGGGGAGAGGAGAAAGAGAGGGAAAGAGGTAGAGGGGAGAGGAGAGAGAGAGCGCTGTCCGTGTTTCTCTTTTGACAGGACTCTTGTTTATTCTGGAAAATGGTGGTCCCAAGCAGAGCAGTGTTGGAGAATCATTTCCTACTTTATTTGGGAGAGTGCTTCTTCACCCATAAACTGAAGTCTTCCAGATTGTAATCACATGTGTTAGTGTTTGGGAACTAAGGCAGGGTTTTACTGACAACACTCAAACATTTTGTTTTTTTTATTCATTCCACCTAGCAGAGATTCATTCATGTATTCACTCATTCATTCAGTCACTCATTCATTTGTTCACTTATTCATTCAACGGACATCAGGCCAAGGGGCATTCTTCCAGGCACCAATGAAGCAGGGAGCAGGGAGCTGGGGACCCACCTGCCTTGTGGGCACATGGTCCAGTGGAGAAGTTTGGGGATTTTGACTCTGTCACTGAATTGTTCAACCCACACCTTCCCTGTCACAACCTTCTGATATCTGAAAAAGTAATCAAAAGAGCTCCATTGCCCCCATCAAAATTATCAACAAAAATGTCACATGGGTCCCTGTTGCTGACAAAGTCCTCAAGCAAAGCAAGAGAACACTCCTTCTGGGTTGATAGCTCCCTGAATCCCATACTCTGGGTCCTCTTTCAAAGTTTGACCCTTTCTCCAATTGCCTAAGACATTCTGTATTCTAGTGTCTGGGGAATACATTTTATCCTCTTCTTTCTTATTCCCACCAGACCTAGAGTGATGAAAACTTCTTCTCAAATCAATTTCTGCCTAGGAGAACACCCAGATGGATGGGGAAAGCTGCCTACCTTGCCCCCAACTAGCTGTGCAACCTGGGACCAACCAATTCATCTCTCCACTCCTCATCTGCTCATCCAGAAAATAAGATAATACCATATTCTTCCAAGGTTTGTTGTCAGAATTGCAGGAGACAAGGTGTGGGATGGTGATTCTGTCTTAACATCCTTTGCACCTTTGTTTCCTGAAAGCTTTTCTTCTTCCCCAGCTAACTCCTGGTCATCTTCAGCTGATTTGATGTTTTTACTGCATATTACACTTTCCTGGTAGCCTGTATCCCTGTAGGAATTAAAGAGCTAGTTGTGTGCATTTTTATTCATGCTGGTCTGTTACCTACTAGACCATTGGTTCCAAGGTGCAAGGTCCACAAGTGTGGCCCTATCACCGAGAATGGCATTAGGCGCTTTGTACAGGCAGAGTGTATGTTGTTGAAGGGATCAAGACATGCATGATTTAATTAAAACTGATGCATTCATGTATGGTTTGTGTGTTAATTTCTGTGAAATATTTTTAAAAAATCAGATCCTGAGTCATGAAAGTGAGACAAAAATTAGACTTGGCTTTTGCCTATGGCAACTTTGCCAACCTCATAACCCACCAGAAGCATAAACACTGTGTGCATCAAATTTAGATAACTCCGCCAAACAAAGGCAAAGCAGGATGGGTTGTGGAAAGTAAGCTGAGAAATAACAAAGTACATTCTGTGCAGTGTGAAGATTAAATGCATATGAAATACCCATCTTGCCAAACTGCCTTCAGCCAAATTTTGCAATGCAAGCCAGAAATCAGGAACCTTTCCCTGACTCGAGGAGAGTCTAAGAAATCCAACAATGATCCCTTCCCAAGGATTTCAAAACAACAAGCCAGGAAGGGTACTTTTCTGATGATGCCTTCTGTATGAAAGAAGAGTTCCAAGATAATGCCTGCTGTCCTCTGACTGCCTTTCTGATGGGCAACAAAATGTTTGATTTTCTTCTAATAGATTTGTCATTTTACTTCAAGTATCCAGTACTATTGACCCATGGAACCTCAATTTCAAAGCCATTAAAATCTAATTTTCCACACTATGCCCCCAAGAGATTGACTAACTTTCAAAGAATAATTCATTTTCTTTAAGAAAAAAATGCATATATCTCTATATATATTTTCTTTTTCATTCTTTGAAATAAGTCAAGGGACATTGCTGTCAGCATGGCCGTTACGACTCCCAGTGCCTTTCTTGCAAAAGAACATAAGTGCTCCTCTGACAAAGTAAGATTTGGTCACTAAGGACTGAAGGCTGTATTTATGTGGGGAAACTACCACTTACTGATATATTATAAAAGACCACTGTCATGTTTCACCATCAAGAAAGCAGGACAGAAGTCTCAAGGTTATTTGTTTTGGAAAATAACAGATGTGTCAAAGACTAAGCAGAAAAATGTTTTGAAGGGGAGAATGTCTTTTTGCAAGTTTCAGGAGTCCAAGACCTCTAAAATTGAGTTATCGTTCTCAGGTGTTAAACTGAACCTCTCCATTTAAAACTCTGGGATCGGAACACCTAACGAGAGGCCACTTAGGCAGGTGTTCATAAACCCATATACAGAGATGTTAGTCAACTGATGGGAACCACACGAGTGCCATCACATGGGACCCATGACACTTGCTTCTTCACAAGCATGTACAATATGGGATCCTAGAGCTGAAAAAGGATATTAGTGGACAAAGCAGGGTTACTGGGTTACTAGTGGAGCTACTAGTAGTTAATTTCTTGGTTTAGGTTTTTGTACTATGGTTATGTAAGATCACATAAGGGAGTAAGATTACATTAGGAGTAGGTAGCTGAAAGGTGTATGAGAATGCTTCTTACTAGTTTGGTAGCTTTTGTGTAAGTCTACAAATAAACATTTAAAAGAGATGCATATTCCCTATATTCAGAAAGGCTGGAAAGCAAGAGAGTATATCATAGTCATAAAAACGTACCAAGATGTAAGAACAGGTGAATGCCTCATTCTAAAGCTCCTTTGGTAAGATGTGTGCAAGTCCATGGACTAGAAAGTTATGCCACCAGCTTGACCTTACTTGAATGCCATGATTTCTTTATACAATCAGGTGACTGGTGCACACGACACCAATAAACTTCTGTCCCTGCATTGGAAGAGTTAACGAAGAAGAGGTGCAGCCCACTAGCGGCTGAATGAGGCCATAATGGCACACTGTGACACCAATTGTACAATGGTCGGCCCATAGTAGATGCTCAATCATTCTTATTAGGTCGTCTCCTGCAGGTCAAGTCATACCCAAGGAACATACTATCCATGTGATTGCTGGAAGCCCAATTCAAAAGGATGAACCTATAATTGAATGAGGATTTCACATTGACCTTGAACCACTGGCAATATAAAGGAGGGTCTGAGTAGTTTTACAGGATCACAAAGATGAAGGTGGGTACCAGAGTCAGGACCTATGGCTGGGGGACCCAGAGGTGAGGTGAAATCATCAGCTCAAGTTGGAGACCTATTGAAATAAGGACTATGATTTTCAAAGGGCACATTTCACAAAAGTTTGATACATCCAGGTGGGTTTGAAATGGGACAATGGGTCCAAAGAGTCACAGGCAGCCCAGGAAAGTCTATCAGTATTTCTCATCCCTCAAGAGATTAAGATTTTTTTGTTTTCTCTTGCTTCTTCATTTTATGTAAAATTAAATAAGTCCTTTCTCTTTGAGCTCTGCAATTTGATGCTTCTAGAAGTCCTTTCTCAGTCTCACCGGCTCATAAGAACAGCCAGGAGGGGCCCCAGTGAGAGACTGCTGTCTCCAAGGGAGGCTGGACAGAAAGCAGGGCCTTTCTGGGCCTGACCTCACCGTGTCCTTGCTGTGCAGCCTGATCAGGTGACTCCTCATTCTGTGTCAGTTCCTTCATTCCAACATGGATAAGAACACTCTGCTGTACCTAGTTATTAGACAGGATAAATGTAATGACATGGCCAAGCAGCCTGCACCACACAGGGCTGCTTTGTAAATGCTGGGGGTCTTCATTACTCTTTGTGATCCTGGTGCAGCCAGTGGGAATTTGGCTGAGGCTACTGGACATGGGTTTCTGCAAAAGACAAGGTCTTGCCAAACAGCCAGTTCCTGCAGAAGTCCCTGAGCAGGAGAAAACCAAACCCCAAAACCACACAGCTTCCTGCACCAAGGGAGCAAGACCATGAGAGGACACCGAAGGATAAAGGTACTAAAGGAAACTAAAGACGTAGGGGTTGGAGGAGACAATCCTGCAGAAACAGGAAGAAATTATTTTACTCAACAAGCCAGAGATGCTGGCATGGCTCCACTCAGAGCAGGTGCCTGTCCAGGCCCCCAGCTCCCTCCTTCATTTCTGTTGCCCACCCACCCACTCTCCTCATCCTCTCTCTGAGCACCCTCAATATTTATACTGTAGATGTGGAGGATATCAATATTGCTTGAAATGATGTAAGCCTCTTTCTCAAAATAATCTCAGGAGTTTTGAACTAGTAGGAAAGACATAAAAATAAGACAACTTGGAACAAAGATGTAGAAAAGTACTTTGAAATTGTCTAGGAATGCCTCTCAAAAGTCATTTCAGCACACCTTAGGTACCCATGCTCTGCAAGCATTGTCATGATTCAGGACATCTGAGTGCTCTTTAGATTCATGGCTAATGTGAGCTGAGCATTCACCATGTGTCCAGCACGGGGCTGTGTACCCTCCACACATCACTTGCTGAGTTCCCACAACAGCTCCAAGACACAGGCATGATTGTTATTCTCATTTTGCAGAGGTGAACATGCAGGTTTAGTAGGGTTAAGTAATTTGCTCAAGGTCACATAGCTCAGTTATGGCAGAACTGGGGCTCAAACTGGACAATGAGTTCCAGCCCACAGCCTCCAAATTCGGTGCTGTCCCATGGGTCTGCTTAAGCAGAAAGTCTTGTTCCTTTCTGGATCTGCATCCCTTGGCGTCTACCTCCTGCATCGGGAGATACTCAGTAGGCCTTCTTGGACTCAGTGGAGCCAGGTGGACTCTGAGCCGGAGGACTCTCATTACTATGATGCCATCACCCACATCCCCGTGAGCTTTGCCTTTGCTGGGGTCCTGTGCAGGGAGATTCTGGAGGGGATGGCAGAGCCTGAACTGGGACCCCTCTTATTACAGCTGCAGTTTTAGAAATGTACATCATACGGAGTCTTCAGGCTCACATCTCGGACAAAGTTGAGAACTTAAATTCTCATTAGGCAGAAGAGTCTGTTCCATGCTTATTTCATCTGGGTAAGGAGGGCTGGAGTGAGCGCAATCAGGCGGAACCTGTTTGAGAGTCTTCAGAGGCGCACGCTGGGGAGGCAGCTGCAGCCGGGATGGCTTCCTGCATTTCAGTTCCCTTCTCCAAGACCATCTGTTTTCCCACAAAGGCATGTTTCCTTACATCGTTCTCTATATACCTCCTCTCCGTCTTAAACACACACACACACACTCACACATGCTCACACACACACACAAACATGTCCTCTCCCAGTGCAAAATCTATATGTGTAATCAACATTTTCACGCGACAAGTTCATAGAATTGAATCTGAGCTGAGAATCTCAACTTAGTCCAAAGAAATCTTTAGATCCTGGGTAGTCTGAGCATATGCGGGTGTGTGTGTGTGTGTGCGCGCACATACACACACACACATACACACACATCCTTCCACCCCTACCACATTCCTACATCTTTGCACAGAGTAATGAAGAGAATTTATTTGCTCTATTTATTGGGCCTAATAATGCCTTTCTAAAGAGAAGGATGAGGTGGTGCTGCTGCATCCCTTTCAGCCAGAAGGCAAAGCTTCAAGGACATTCCTGTTACCTCAAGCACAACGTCACTTAAACAAGCCCAAACCTATCAGCCAGGGTCTTCTTCTCACACACATTGGCATCCCCATTTCTGCTGTTTCCCATACACTGATGGAAAGCCCAGGTATCCTAGTGGAGCTCTGCCTTCTGGCCAACCCATAGCTCCAACCCAAGCTTCATCCTTCATGCTCACCCTGTCTACACCTTCTCTTAGGTCTCTCCTCCAACCACCAGCCCTGTAATTCAAGTTTTCTTGGCCTAGGACCATCCTCTGTGATATGGTTTGACTCTGTTTGCCCACCCAAATCTCACCTTGAATTGTAATAACCCCCACATGTCAAGTGCAGGACCAGGTAAAGATAACTGAATCATGGAGGCAGTTCCCCCATGCTGTTCTCATGACAGTGAGTGGCTTCTCACAAGATCTGATGATTTTATAAGGGGCTTTTCCCCTCTTCACTCTGCACTTCTCTCTCCTGCCACCATGTTGGACCTGTTTGCTTCCCCTTCTGCCATGATTATAAGTTTCCTAAGGCCTCTACAGCCATGTGGAACTGTGTGTCAGTTAAGCCTCTTTCCTTTATGAATTACCCAGTCTTAGGCAGTTCTTTATAGCAGCATGAGAACAGACTAATACAGTAAATTGTTACTGCAGAGAGTGGGATGCTGCTATAAAGATACTTGAAAATGTTGAAGTGATGTTGGAACTGGGTAACAGGCAGATGTTGGAACAGTTTGGAGGGCTCAGAAGAAGACAGGAAAATGTGGGAAAGTTTGGAACTTCCTAGACACAGTTGAATGGCTTTGACCAAAATGCTGACAGTGATTTGGACAATAAAGTCCAGGCCAAGATTGTCTCAGATGGAGATGAGGACTTGTTGGGAACTGGAATAAAGGTGATTCTCCTCTGCTTTAGCAAAGAGACTGGCAGAATTTTGCCCCTGTCCTAGAGATCTGTGAAACCCTGAACTTGACAGAGATAATTTAGGGTCTCTGGCAGAATAAATTTCTAAGTGTCAAAGCCTTCAAGAGGAAGCAAAGCATAAAAATTTGGAAAATTTGCAGCCTGGCAATGCAATAGAAAAGAAAAGCCCATTTTCTGGGGAGAAATTCAAGCCTGCTACAGAAATTTGCATAAGTAACAAAGAGCCAACTGTTAATCACCAAGACAACGGGGAAAATGTCTCCAGGTCATGTCAGAAACCTTCACGACAGTCCCTCCCATCACAGGCCCAGAGGCCTAGGAGGAAATACTGGTTTTGTGGGCCAGGCCCAAGGCCCCCCTGCTCTGTTCAGCCTTGGGACATGTTGCCCTGTGTCCCAGCTGCTTCAGCTCCAGCCATGGCTAAAAGGGACCAAGGTACAGCTTGGGCCATTGCTTCAGAGGGTGCAAACTCCAAGCCTTGGCAACTTCCACATGGTGTTGAGCCTGTAGGTGCAGAGATGTCAAGAGTTGAGGTTTGGAAACCTCTACCTCCATTTCAGACTACGTATGAAAACACCTGGATATCTGGGCAGAAGTTTGCTGTAGGGGTGGAACCGTCATGGAGAACTTATGCTAGAGCAGTGTGGAAGGGAAATGTGGGATCAGAGGCCCCACATAGAGTTCCCATTGGGGGACTGCCTAGTGGAGCTATGAGAAGAGGGTCACTGTCCTCCAGAACCCAGAATGGTAAATTCACTGCTGGCTTGCACTGTGTGCCTGGAAAAGCTGCAGACAGTAAACTCCAGCCCATGAAAGCAGCCAGGAAGGGGGTGTACCCTGCAAAGCCGCAGAGGCAGAGCTGCCCAAGGCTGTGAGAGCCCACCTCTTACATCAGCATGCCCTGGATGTGAGACATGGAGTCAAAGGAGGTCATTTTGGAATTTTAAGGTTTAATGACGGCCCTATTGGATTTCAGACTTGCATAGGGCCTATAGCCCCTTTATTTTGGCCAATTTCTCCCATTTGGAATAGATGTATTTACCCAATGCCTGTACCCCCATTGTATCTAGGAAGTAACTAACTTGCTTTTGATTTTAGAGGCTCATAGATGGAAGGGACTTACCTCGTCTCAGATGAGACTTTGGACTTGGAGTTTGGGGTTAATGCTGGAATGAGTTAGGACTTTGGGGGACTACTGGAAAGTCATGATTGTGAAATGTGAGAACATGAGATGTGAGAGAGGCCAGGGGCAGAATGAAATGATATGGTTTGGCTCTGTGTTCCCACCCAAATCTCACCTTGAATTGTAATAATCCCCATGTGTCAAGGGTGGAACCAGGTGGAGATAATTAAATTAAGGGGATGGTTCCTCTATGCTGTTCTCATGATAGTGAGTGAGTTCTCATGAGATTTGATGGTTTTATAAGGGGCTTTCCCCACTTTTGCTCTTCATTTCTCTCTCCTCCTGCCATGTGAAGTAGGACATGTTTGCTTCCCCTTTCGCCATGATTGTAAGTTTCCTAAGGCCTCTCCAGCTATGCAGAACTGTGAGCTAATTAAACCTCTTTTCTTTATAAGTTACCCAATCTCAGGCAGTTCTTTATAGCAGTGTGAGAACAGATTAATACACCCTGAAATAGCATCATTTTACCCTCTGTCCAGTGTCACTATATCAATTCCTTCTCTGTGAATACCACTTTGAGGCCTCTCCTTACTGAAAAAAAAAAAAAAAAAAAAAATAGTGGCTGCCTATTACCTGTCGGACAGAGTAATCCAACCTTAGTCTTTTAATGCAGTTAGCTCCTCCAATCCTTCTTTGTTGGAAATGCATTGGGGTCCTCCAATGCGTTAGCTCCTCCAATCCTTCTTTGTTGAAAAAGGGAACCCTTACACAAAAGAGGTGTCCTTAAACAAAAGGAGTGGCAAGGCTCTGGAGTTATTAAAACCTGAGTTCAAGTCCAGTTTGACTCTTTCCTTAATACCACCTAGCTGATGTCAGGATTTCCAGAAAGCAGAGCCCATTCAAACAAAAGTAGCGTGAGGGGAGGCAACAGCAGGCATTTGGGAAGAAGAATTGTTTATGTTCCTGAGTTTTGGGAGTGTGTTAAGAACAATAGCTAATTATATTTGGTGTCTTAGTCTGTTCCTGCTGCTAGAAAAAATTACCCAAGACTCAGCAGTCTAGAAATAATAGACATTTATTTCTCGTGGTTCTGGAGGCCGAAAGTCCAAGATCAATGTGATAGCAGGATCAGTTTCTGGTGTGGGCTTCTCTCTACTTCCAGGATGGTGCCTGGTTGCTGCATCCTCCAGAGGAAGGAATGGAAGGGCTGAAGGGCACTCCCTTCAACCTTGATCGCTGTTATAAGGGTGCTAACCCCATTCATGAGGGTGGAGCCTCCATGACTTAATCACCTTCCAAAGGCCTCACCTCTTAACACAGTTGCACTGAAGATATGTTTCAACATGAATTTTGGAGGGGCCACCATCATTCAAGCAGTAGCACCAAGCATTGGGGATAAAATTAGAGGGCACGTGAACAATGGCTACATCACAAGGGCTTCTTTCTGCATTCAAATTGTTCAGGTTGAGTTTACTCTGCCTTTATCTGACTCTCCCTAGGCCTATTTCAAACAGCTGAGGAAAAATGTTAAGTCCTCAAGGTGGCTAAGTGAAGACTGGCCATCACTGCACAGATGTAGCAAGAGGTCTCATCAGTAGGTGGCCCTGGTGTGGCCAAGAAGAAATGCCAACCCCTGATGACTCAAGCTCTTGCCACTGCCTGCTGGGGCCTGGTCATACATATTAGCTGCTACAAGTTTCCAGGCAATGCCCAGAAGTTGCACAAGAACCCCAAGCACAAAAAACATTGTCACCCCTGGGACCGAGTCCTCTGTCCGTAATCCATTTCCTCCTCCCTCTACCTCATGCCAGGAGGAGAGATCTGACTTGCCTGCCTTCTGAAGCGATGATTTGTATTCCAGTACAATTACACGGCAACTCCAAATGAATGAAGATTCTGCTTAATATTTTTAGTAATGATAACACTTTGTAGGACAAGTGCTTTTTAAAACTCAGAGATGGAGGATGTGGAGTGGCATTTAAAAATGGAGCTGTTAGACAAGATTCTCTGCAGTCCTGGTAAATGTCAAACATTTTATCAACCGGGGAAAGTGGCATGTTAGACATATTTTCCCCTAAACCTGATTAAAACAGAAAGTGCCTTTTGCATATTCGTTTCTGTTTTGTATTATGTTAGATATGCAGGAAAGAAACAAAAAGAGAGTGAGGAGAGAAGGAGGGAGGGAAAGAGGAAGCCTGGGAGGGCTACAGGCATCAATTTAGGTGTGTGCAGATGAAGTGGGAAACAGTCTGTTCCAGAAGCCCAGAGGGGACAACAGCTTTTTGAGCAGAATAAATAATTTGGATGGGCTGACGGTAAAGAAACCTGCTCTGCTTAGAAACTGGAGTGGAGTGGTTGGGGCTGACTGGCTGGCAGTGTCCCTCTGGAGGAATGAAACTCTCAGGGGAGCTGTGTTTGTGTTGGAAGACAAGTTCGCTCAGCATCTAGATGCCTGTGGCATTGCTGGCACCATACGGCTTCCCTTCCAGTCAGTCCAGCAGCTGAATTCTCACGACCTGCTGAACTCCAGCCACCTCAATAACAAGTCACAGGACCAGGCTGAACCACCTAGGTGGGGCTCTGTGATGGATGAAGGGAGGTCAAGGTGTGAGCCATGGAACTACAGGGACGGCTTAGGTGGCAGGTCGGGAAGCATCTCCATCAGTGAAGAAAGCAGAAATCAATCCTGCAGTAAGGCATATTTGCCACTTTATTCTGTACACAAAAAAATAAAAAAAATTGGTGTGTGGCCAGAATTAATTGGAACTCCAGGACTGTGAGTAATAGAAGCCTGTGAAAGCTAGCGTGAAGAGTGACAACGGGAGCACTGAGGACCCAGGGCAGATGTTGATGAAAAAGCCACAGGGGTGTCTTCCAGAACCCAGGGGAAGTCAAGTTGGGGGCTTCAGAGACGAGCTTCAGAGATCAGGACTCTGTCCCCGCCTGACTCCTGTTTTGCTCCCAGGGCACATCCGCTGCCTCCCTTATCTCAGAAGAGCTGAGTCTCCTGTACCTCCCAGATTCCAGGTGGTGCAGGGTGGGTTGGAACACAGAAGCAAAGGCTCCCATTGTTGATTCAAAGCTCCCCCAGGAGTGGGTATTCCTGCTTCAGCAGCTGCAAGACGCTGTCCTCTGGTCCCGTTGACTATGGCCAGGAGGCAGGTGGGACCCACGGCGCAGGAAGGCTTCAAGGACTCACCAAGGGCAGGTAGTTATCCAGGAAGTTGCCTGAAGGTGTTCATGGCATGCAAACGAAACATGAGGGCAGGTGGCAGCCAGTGGCCTGAAGGGATCTGGAGAGGGACGGGAGGCTGTAGATGCCCAGCTAGAGTCAGGCGGGAGCGAGAGAGTGCTGGGGCAGAAGGCTCTCTCCTCCTCTTCGCTGGAGACCCTTTGTAGGGCCAGAGCACCTCGGTCCCTCCTGTTCTCTGGAATTCCTTCATCCACTTTCTTCCCCTGGATGAGCCAGTTCTCTAGCATGGCTGTGCATTTTACACATTTACATCCTCCAGGACCACCAGGAAGCAGTGACACAGGAAGTAAAGTCACTATGCCCTCCCCAAGTTCCCTTCCTCGTGGTCCTCTCTGGGCCCCTCTACCTCCATTGCCACTTCCTTCCTGGACACTTAATGCTAGGGATTGTCTTGTGCACCATGGGGGCCCTGCTGCCCAGCAGGGTGACTGCCTCTGAGCATGCATTTGCATTCGTTTGCTTGGGTTGTGATGACATAAACTGAGTAGCTTCAACAACAGAAATGTATTTGCCACACAGCTCTGGAGGCTGGAAGTCCACGCTCAAGGTGTTGGCAGGTTTGGATCCTTCTGAGGCCTCTTTCCTTGGCTTGCAGACAGCTGCCTTCCTTTTGGGTCCCTACATGGCCTTCCCTCTGTGCATGGCTGTGTCTGTGTCTTAACCTACTCTGTTAAGAAGGACCCCAGTCATGTTTGGATGAGGGCCCACCCTAATGACCTCAGATCAACTAAAAATAGGACATCCTGCCCAGCTCCCTGAACGGGGCTCTGCATTTGCTCCCCGTATGCAGGCTTCTCTCTCTGACTCTACTTGAATGATCTAATCTGACCCTGGGTTCTGAAATCCATGAGGATAAATGGTAACTCCTTCTGATTTTAGTTCAGTGGAGTGTGTGGTGGGGTGACTGTTCCTTAGACCCAGCAATTGCAAGGAACAGCTCTTCAGATTAACAGTAAAATCCACACACACACACACACACAGAGAGTCTTTGCTCAGGCTTCCATAACAAAATACCACAGATTGGGGTGATGTAAACAACAGAAATTTATTTCTCACAGTTCTGAAGGCTGCGGAGTATGAGGCCAAGGTGCCAGCAGATTGAGTAAGGTTCCTAATGAGAGTTCTCTTCCTGGTTTGCAGATGGCCACCTCCCTGCGATGTCCACACATGGCAGAGACAGGGATAGCAAGCGTAGCCAGCAAGTCTCTTCTTATAGGAACACTAATCCTATCACAAAGGCCCTGCCCTCATGGCCTCATCTAAATCTAATGGCTTCCTGGAGTCCTCACCTCCATCACATCAGGAGTTGTCTTCAGCATATGAATTTGGGAGGGTGGACATAGCCATTCAGTCTATAACACACACACACACACACATTAACTTATAAACACACAGTCACTGGTGTACACTGTATTAGTTAGGGTTCTCTAGAGGGACAGAACTAATAGGATAGATGTATGTGGAAAGCGGAGTTTATTAAGCAGAATTAACTCACACAATTACAAGGTGAAGTCCCACAATAGGCCATCTGCAAATTGAGGAGCAAGGAAGCCAGTAGTAGCTCAGTCTGAGTCCCAAAACCTCAAAAGCAGGGAAGCCAACAGTGCAGTCTTCAGTCTGTGGCCAAAGGCCCGACAGCCTGGCAAACCACCGGTGTAAGTTCTAGAGTCCAGAAACTGAAGAACTTGTTTGGAGTCCAGTGTTCGAGGGCAGCAAGTATCCAGCACAGGAGAAAGATGAAGGGTCTGAAAGACTCAGTAAGTCTATTCATCCCACTTTCTTCTGCCTGCTTTATTCTAGGCACATGGCAACTGATTAGATGGTGCCCACTTAGACTGAGAGTGGCTCTGCCTCTCCCAGTCCACTGACTCCAACGTTAATCTCCTTTGGCAACACCCTCACAGACACACCCAGTAACAATACTTTGTATCCTTCAATCCAATCAAGTTGACTCAATATTAACCATCACATACACATATACTAACAGCTATAACATAACCACACATAGCACAATACTATCCAAACACGTACACATAGTCACAGATACTTTAACATGTACACACACACATACACACATGGCTAACATACACATACACACATAGTCAACACATACCATACACACATACTACACACATACAGCATACCACATAGCACACATACTAAAGAAACATGTACACATAGCACACATACATACTAACACGTACACATACGCACACCATAACAGCATTACCTAATACAGTACATATACAGCACACACTAACACATACACACAGTACTCAGCACATTCAGCATACACACATTCTAGACACAACATACACATACACACATACACACATACTAACACACACATACACACATACACACATACTAACACATACACATACACACATACTAACACATACACATACACACGTACTAACGTGTACTTGTGGCCATCATTGGTGATGATATTTTATCAACTCTGATGAATGCTATCTGGGCACACAAAGCAGTCATCCCTCTGAAAGACCTCCCCTGCAGGAACCGAATTAACATGGTCGAAGCTTCGCTTCCTCTGGATGGGTTTTCAGAGGTAGATGAAGCTGATGTGCTCACAGGACATCCTACTACAGTAAAATCATTCTGGGTCCCGAGTGCAGGCTCGGGCCATTCAAACATACACAACTTTAGGAGAACATCAGTTGTCAATATAAATCTCATAACTTCGGCACGGAGAGGAGAGGAAAGAGGCAGCAGATGGGATTGTGCGGTGCCTGCGATGTGTCGCAGTGCCGCGCGTTTTGTGGGGTTTGTGATGCTCCCGACTTATTAATGCTCTTTTTGTGCTTCTTCATAGGAAAGTGGGTGCTTTTCTGCCCTGTGAATTTTGATGTGGACATTGCCCATCGCCCTCATGTCACATGAAGAAGTAAAATGGCATGCAAGACTACCGCTGGATAGAATCTGGATGATATACACATTTGCAGACATGTAGGAGAACGCTTTTTGAATTTGAGAACCACAGTTCTGAGTTTATAGTATCAACGAATATTTTTTAAATGGGCTTTTGAACCTAACCTAAAAATGAGAGTCTTCTCACACACAATCTGAATACATGAGTAGTGATTTAACATGAATTTGCCATCATCATATCATTTCGCCTGCCTTTCTGACTGAATTCCTTTGGCCAAGTCCATTGGCCAGATTCCTCTTACCCTCTGGCATTTTGTAGGCATTTCTCTTCTTGGATCTTTTTTTTTTTTTTTTTTTTGGCAATAGCTATTTAAAGAGTAACTCAAAATATGACTCTTGCTTTTCTTTGCCTATCATTTTTGGGATTTTGTGTGGGTGTGTGTGTGTGTGTGTGTGTGTGTGTGTGTCTTTTGCTCCCTCTACTGATCCCAACAGAAACAATGAATGGAAGGATGAGTCAGTGCGCTTCTGGAAGTGTCTTCTCCACGTTTGCTTGTTGCCCTCATCAATGGATGTTAGTTCAGGAATGCAACTGCTGCATTAAATTACAGAAAAAATAAAGTTAGATAATATAATATTAAAACAAAGTTGGTACTTACAGAAAGCACAGCTGAAGTCAGCTCCACCAGTTTGCAGGCAGGTGAGACCCTTCCCTGGGAGATCCCCCAGGGGAGCACTTGAGGCCAGTCCTGCTGCCCATCAGGAGGGGCTGCAGGGAGGAGGAGGACCAGCCACGCTCCCTGTCCTGCCCTGCCCTTCCTGGGGAAGAGGGAAGCTGAGACCAGACTGTACATTAGCAAGAGGCAGAGAAAGGTCAGTATCCTGGAGAAGGTTTCACAAAGCTTTTTTTTTTTTTTTTGCAGGGAGAGTCCCTATAACATAATTGGACATCAAACAATTATGATGTGTGATATGAGAAGGAAGCAGAGTCCCTCCCATCCCCTGACACATACTTGTTACCTGCAGACATATCCACAGGGACAGCTTCACTCTGCCCTTCCGGCTGGGGAGACATCTCATTTGGAGGTGACTTCATCCTGGGAAATGCTGTACTGCATGATAGGGGCCATTTTCTGGGATAGCAGGGCTGCTTTCAGATAGCAAAGAGCTCTCTGTTGGTGCCCTCTGCACCTTGGGCAGAAATCGAGGTGGTATTCTTAGGGAAACTCTTTGGAATATATAAAACACAACTTACTTTTTAAACCAAAGACAGGTAGTTGTATCATTATCTGACTGGAAAACAGATGGTACATTCAAATGGCGTATTTGAAAAGAATTTGGGAAAGAGACTATTGACAAAGAAATGGGCAGTGTTTACAGAAGTTCTTGGGATCCAGCAGACAGCGTCTGGCCCTGAAAATACAGAGGACGGAGCAGTTTCTAGAACAGAGAGACACAGAGAGAAGAATGGAGAAGGTGCCTAGCGGGGAGCTGAGATTCTCATTCAAGAGTCTCCGCCAGCCTCCAGGAGCGCCAGGAGGGAGCCAGTGGGATAAATTCCCCAGCCTCTCTCCTTCCCCTGTTTCCTGCAAGTGTGCTCTGTTGGCCAAACTCAACGGGAAAGGCAAGAACCATAAATACGGGGCAACCTCCCCAGGCACAGAGCAGAGTGGGTGAGTGGGAGGCCCAGCAGAAGGCATCCAGCAAGATGGGGTCTTCAGGTTCTCCCAACC
Source organism: Rhinopithecus bieti (assembly GCF_001698545.2). Classification (NCBI taxonomy): domain Eukaryota; kingdom Metazoa; phylum Chordata; class Mammalia; order Primates; family Cercopithecidae; genus Rhinopithecus; species Rhinopithecus bieti. The sequence continues at coordinate 514,193 of NW_016807514.1, read as the reverse complement.
CTGGACCATCTCTTCTCAGCTTCCTTGGTGGAGGTTTCCTCCTCTAAAGAGCCGACATTCTCAGGAGCCCAACCTCCACCCTCCTGTTACTCCACAGGTTCTGATTTTGTCTTAGATTTTACATCAACACAAATACCCAGGCAACCCCTAAGTCTATGTCTCCCACCTAACCCCCTCCTGCATCAGAACACCCCTTTTTTTTGTGACGAAGTCTCACTCTGTTGCCCAGGCTGGAGGGCAATGGTGCAATCTCGGCTCACTGCAACCTCCATCCCCCAGGTTCAAGCGATTCTCCTGCCTCAGCCTCCAGAGTAGCTGAGATTACAGGCGCCAGGCTAATTTTGTATTTTCAGTAGAGACAGGGTTTCACCATGTTAGTCAGGCTGGTCTTGAACTCCTGACCTCAGGTGATCCACCCTCCTCAGCCTCCCCAAGTGCTAGGATTACAGGCATGAGGCACCACACCTGGCCAGAACATCTTAATTCTAGGGTGTTCTAGGGTGAATCACCAGCCAGAGCAGTTCATCCACCTGGATGTCCCAAAATCACCACATGGATGACAGTGTGCCTGGAATTCTGCCACCCCTGTAGCCTCCAGCCACCTCAACAAGAAGCCGAAATTCATTCCTGTCCCCCATGGTGCCCCCTTAGCCCTCATCCGCTGCTGTCAGCTGCATGTCTTGACACCCTGCCGTGTGTGGGAGTGCCGGCTCCGTTCTACTCACCGTGCCTCTGTCTCCCAGCGACTTTTTTTTTTTTTTTTTCATTCTCCCTCGGTCATCCCTCAGCAGCACCACATGGGACGGCTACAGAAGCAGAGATCTGTTCATTCCTCCCTCAGGCATGGCCCCCTGCTCTTCATGAGGCCACGGACAGGGCACTTCTGGTCATGTTCCCTGAAGTCCCACTTCTGCTAAACAGCTTGGTCACCATGTATGACAAGTTGGGCAACTCCATAAAAGTAGCTTGTTATTAACGGAAATTTAAAAATAAAATGTGGTGAATGATTCACTCTGTGAAGTTTCATTTGCACAAGGGAACTTTTGTTTTTTTTCTTTAAAGGGAACTTTTTGGGATGACGAACGTGCTCTATATCTTGATCACTCTGTTGCCCAGGCTGTAGTGCAATGGTGCAATCTCGTGTGTGGGTGGATGCACAGGTAAGTAAATACACCTGTCAGAATCACCCAGCTGGACCCATAAAAATGGGTGCCTGTTGCTGAATGTAAATTAGGCATCAATGAAGTTTTTTTAATGTTTAGTTTTATTTTAAGTTCCAGGATACATGTGCAGGACGTGTGGGTTTGTTGCATAGGTAAACATGTGTCATAGTGGTTTGTTACACCTGTTAATCCATCACCTAGGTATTAAGCCCCGCATGCATTCGGTATTTATCCTGATGCACCCCCTCCACCTGCCCCAATGGATGAAGCTGGAAGCCATTATTCTCAGCAAACTAACACAGGAAAAGTTTTTTGTTTTTGTTTTTAAGTTAGAGTAGATTCAAGGTTATCACCAGCTCTCACATTACACTCACTCATTGGCACTCACACTTTTGTATTAGTTAGAGTGACTGATGCTAGCTGCTGTGACAAACAGCCCCCAGGTCTCAGTGGCTGTTTACCACGGGGGCTTTGCATTTTGCTCACATCCTGGAAACTTGTGTGTTCAAGACAACCGTTCAAGTGGTGAGTCAGGAAATCAGTCTCCTCTCCTTTCATCTCGTGGTTCTGCTGGGACCTCAGAGTCATCCTTGAGATCCTTCACATCCAGACAGTGGACCATGAGGAGAGAGAGAATCACACATTTTACACACTGAGCCTGGTGGTATCTGACCTCACTTCCACCCACACTCCAATGGACAGAATGAGTCAAACACCCCACCCCCACACACATCAGGCACTGGAGACTTCCAAGAGGCAGGGAGGAGAGGAGATCTGGTCATCAACAGGCTGCATGGTCCCTGCTGCATCTTTCTAGATAGGGACATAGCAGGTTGGAGTTAGAGAAATGTCCTCAGTCCCCAGGAACTGTAGAGAAGCTGCAGCCTACGTTATCAAAAACATATCCCCAAGTTGTGCATGCCTGTAAAATGTGTGGCATCTGCAAATGGTTGGAACACTCTATTTCCTCATAATGCTTTGGAGGGATGTCCCTGAGCATCAAATGTGCTGGGGGCACTTCCATCCATCCACCTGCCACGTGTCCCGGGGTGGGTTCAGGGATGCCAGAAGCCCCAGGAGCACCCCTCCCTGGAAAGGAAATTTAGACAATCTGAGTGCTCCACAGGAGCAGGGGTGGTGAAGCCATGAGCAGAGGCAAGGGGACCTCCCGGGGCTGGCAAGGGATAGGGAGAATCTTAAGTTCAAGCTAGAATGGAACGGTGACTTCAGCAGATTCAGCAACATGTCGAGGACACCACCCTGTGTGTTTGGCTCTGGCGGGTAAAGGGTGCAACAATCACCTGCATCCAGGGGGTCTTTCTCCACCTGGCTCCACCCCCCATGAATTCCACTGTTGAAAGAAACACTGGAGTCCTTCCAGAGTGTGGTACAAGGGGTGAGGAGTTTTCAGAAAGAGGGTGGTGGCCGCCTCCTCCTTTGTCTTAGTTTTGTCAATAGAAGACTGCATTAATCACGGGTTGTTGCTTTTTTTTTCTGTATCTTATGATATTTTGACATCTTAAAAACTTTGCTGGCTGGAAGAGACTGCCCCTACCAAGGCTAGCCAATTCTTAGAGACATAAAAGACCCTAACACTAACCCTAACCCTAACTCTGTTAAACCAACAAATCCCAAGCCTATACCCCAGCCACCCACTTTGCCCAACTCTCACACCCCAAGCCAATATTTCCTCTCCCCTAAATTATCCCAGGGCCACATATCGGGCAACTAGAGATCACTCCTCTACAGCCCAAAGCCTGCTGGAATTACTCAAACCAGCCAATCCCAGACTCAGCCCTGTCTCGCCTTTCCTGAGAAGACCCCAGTAAAAGCCCTGCTCTAGGCTTCCCCTTGTTTCTGACCAACTCTGGTGCTTCCCTACGTGGCCCTGGGTGGTGTGACGTGTCCCCTTCTCCCAGGACATGTAAGTGATACATGTTCTTTCAATGGCATTAGATTCTGTGTCATCACTCGGTCAGCTCCATAGATCAAAATCTCAAATGAAACCAGGACCCATGAATCCTTCCTGCAATTCTAGTCCCATCCTTGGTTCAGGAAATGTAATTCTATGAGCACTTTCTCTGCCCGCCTTCCAAACCTAAGTGCCATGTTACACCTGGCAGAGTGTAATACACACTCTATTTACCGTCATCCTGAAATCCAATTGTTCAGCCAGATCTTTGCTACCCAACTGTGATTGCACGAAGTGTTGGAGGTGCATGGTACACCACTTCCTGATTTCCTGAACAATGTGGACATCATATTCGGGTCTAGCATCAGTGAGCCATGAACAAAGAACAGGATGGTGTATTATTAATGAATGTACTGATTCCACCACACAGCTGCAGAGCTCTTGGTACTTTCAGAGCAACTGTGTAGCTTCTCATGTGGTCCTAAAAACACCCCTGTGGGTAGGCAGAGCAGGCACTGTAATTTCTGTTAACTTATGAGGAAATAAGGACCAGAGTATGAACTGGCTTGCCCAAGGACACACAGCTGGTTGATCACGATGCCAGGATTCACATCTGTAGCTCCTTCAGCCACATAATATTCTTCTTTTTATCTTCAGCTTGGTGTTTGCAGGCTCGTTTTGGTTTTGTTTTGCTTTTGTTCAAATTTAAGTATACACACTAAGAAAGAAGAGTGATTAAAGAAAGCTGAAAAAAATACATGCAAATTATTATTTATCTTGCTAGAAGACGCTGTAGCTTTGCCTGCACGGGTATTCTGGGACAGCATTTTCCCCCAGGCTTGCCAAGGGCCAGGCGCTGTGCTGGAGCCAGGGCTGCAGATGCACACAAAACAGATCCAGTGACAGCACCCATGGATCTTACGTGGAAGAGACCCCATGACTGAACAGGAGCCACATACATAATCCACACTGGGATAGGTGCTAGTTCACAAAGAACAGAGTGCATGTGATCAAAAGAGGGGCAGGGACCTCACTTGTTCAGGCCGTGAACCCTGAAAATTTGAGACAGGTCTTGGTTAATTTAGAAAGCTTATTCTGCTGAGGTCGAGGATGCGTGCCCATGACACAGTCTCATGAGGTCCTGATGACCTGTGTCCAAGGTGGTCAGAGCATGGCTTGGTTTTACACATTTTAAGGAGACTTGAGGCATCAATCAACATATGCAAAATGAACATTGGTTTGGTCCGGAAAGGCAGGACAACTCAAAGTGGGGAGGGGGCTTCCAGGTCACAAGTAAGTGAGAGACAAACGTTTGCATTCTTTTGAGTTTCTGATTAGCCTTTCCAAAAGAGGCAATCAGATATGCATCTACCTCAGCTAGCAGAAGGATGACTTTGAACAGAATGGGAAGCAGGTTTGCCCTAAGCAGTTCCCAGCTTGACTTTTCCATTTAGCTTAGTGATGTTGGGAGCCCAAGATAGTTTCCTTTCACAAGGATATCAAAAGAGGTGTCTTGGGGAAGAGATGTATCTGCAGAGGCAGAGGGACAGAGAGTGGATGTCTGAGGGAGGGGAGACGAGAGTGGTAGGCAGAAGGAAGGAGTGTTTCAAACAGGGAGGACAGGCAGGCCCCCCTGCAACCCCGGTAGCAAGGAGGGTGTGGTCCTAGAAGCCCTAAGGGTAGCCAAAAGGGCCTCGAGAAGAAAGGTGTGTGGGGTCATCAAAAGCAAGACTTCTTTGGAGGCCATATCTAAGAATTTGGCCTCTATTCTGAGAATTGTGAGACATCTAAGCAGATTTTAAACAAATGGGAAGATATACACCATTGAAAAGCGTGCGCTGGCTGCTCTGAAGCAATAGAAGGAGAAGGCAAGAGTGAGAATTAAGGACGTCCATTAGAAGGTCAAAGTCAGCATCCAGGCCAGAGTTGATGGCATCTTGGTCTAGATGACCTGGGTGCTGCAGAGGAATACCTGAAACCCTGACTTCGAGGTCACGTCTTCCTGGGGGTCCCAGGAACCTCCCTCAGACATACAGCACCTGCACAATTAACATTCAGGGGTGCTGCTCCTCCAGCTGTGCCGGCACATCTGCAGGGACCCTCATCAGCTCACTCTCTCTGTAGGTAATGGATAGCTCTGGAAAGGAAACTGATGTTCCAGATGGAGGTGGCCAGTTTCATTTGCAGCTTCTAAATCTGTACAGACACAGTGCTCTGTCATTAAGGATTCATTTAGACTTATCTTAATAGGAAGCAATATAACTCAGCCAGACCCATAAATGACAAATCGCCCTCCCTCAAGAGAAATCCTAAGGCAAAAGATGTGACTTTCCATCATTTGCTCCAGTAGTTAATTTCCGTGTAGCTGACAGAGCTTCATGGCATTCAGAATGATGAGTGGTCTCCCTCTGGCCCTCTGTCCAATGCACTACAACTAGCAACATGGGTTGCAGCTTCATAACCAACGAGGTGACCATTGGTACCAGCTTGAAAGAACTAGTCAGATGGTAAGTCATGGAACCAAGGGGGTTTATAGCTTATGCATAAGGGATTCCATACCACCCCTTGATTTTAAGAATGAATACAACCACAAAAAGGGGGAAATGATGGAAATTCCCCAAGTTATATACACATAAAAGTGACTAAAGGAAATTCCAGCTGGGGGTCAAATACTGGCTTCGAGGGCATCCTGGTACATTGCTTTCTTCTTGGCTTCTCCAATTGGAAGCAGCATACTTTAGGGTAAAATATCTAGAATTTGAGCAGGGCATGATGGCTCACGCCTGTAATCCCAACACTTTGAGAGGCCAAGGCGGGCAGATCACCTGAGGTTGGGAGTTCAAGACTAGCCTGACCAACATGGAAAAACCCCGTTTCTCCTAAAAATACAAAATTAGCAGGGCACAGTGGTACATGCCTGTAATCCCAGCTAATCGGGAGTCTGAGGCAGGAGAACAACTTGAACCCAGGAGGCGGAGGTTGCAGTAAGCTGAGATCACTCCATTGCAGTCTCCAGACCTGGGCAACAAGAGTGAAACTCCATCTCAAAAATATATATATATATAGAATTTGGAGTCATACTAATTTGACTGTGATTTCTAGCCTAACACATACTAAATAGTTAGCGTAGTGAGATGTTTAAGAATATGGGACTTAGAAGCCAGCCTGGGTTTGAATGCCAATTCCAATGAACTCAGGCAAATGACTCAACTTCTAAGCCCTTGTTTCATTCTCTAAAAAAATGTAATAATAATAAAGCAGTTGATCCTACCTCATGTCCTTGTTAGGTTTAAATGGTAGAAGTCCTGTAAAACCACCAGGACAGTGACCAGCCTCTCATACTAATTCCAGCCTCTCATACTAATGGCAACATTGGTGAGCACTTGCCTTTTCTAGCTGTATGATGGCACATAAATGCCTGTATTGCTTTTCTTAGTCTATCTCAAGCTAAATTAAATGTGCACAAAACACTTAATCCAGCACCTGGCACGTGATAGTGTCAGCAACGTGAGTTTCACTCCTCATTTTGTATTTGAAAGCTGGTTGAAAATTTGCCTAGTCTTGTGACCAAATAATCCCATGATTGAGAAAGCTTTTTGAACCACATAACAAAGGAACATGCTTTATTCATCAGCTAACTACTTTCCAGGATTCCAGCACTCAGACCCTGGAGTATGTTGAATGCCTCATCTTCAATGGCAGCACCCAAGTTCAGGATTGGACAGCTGGAGCCCTACAACAAATAAAAGGAACTTGGGCCCTATATTGTTTAGGCTTTTCTGAGCACCAACCCCCCAATCGATTCAGAAGATCTCACACACACTCCTAAGTGGATAACTTGATTTAAGAACCCAACCTGAACTCAAACCAACTTGGGCCCTGAGCATGTATGAGAGTAGTAGCAGAGGTGTTCTCTCAAGTGAGACTGGAGTGCTGAAGTCAAAGGGCTGCAAAGTCAAAAGACAGAATTGGCTGAGAAGTTTAAGTAAAACCATGTAAGTGAAAACTCCAAAGGGAAGCACATATGAATTGCAGATGGATTAATTACCTATTTCTGCATATCAATGAAGGCACAAACTCAATGGCTTCAAACAGTACACATCTATGATCTCATGGCTTCTGTGGTCCAGGAGTACAGACTCTTAGCTAGGCCCTCTGCAAGGCTGTAGTCCCAGTGTCAGGGGGACTGAGTTCTCATCTGATGCTGGACTAGGGAAGGATCTGCCTCTAAGCTCCTGTGGTTGTTGTTGGAATTCTGTTCTCTGCAGGCTGCCTGACTGAGGGCCTCGGTTTCTTATTGACTCTTGAACTGGAAGCTTCTCTCAACATGGCCATGTGCTTCCACAGAGCCAGCAGGGGCATGAGGCACCTGGCAAGGTGTTCAATATTACATAACATGATCAGGTATAAGCAATTATGCTCATTCTGTTACAATTGTGGCATTCTGTTGGTTAAGAGCAAGTCCCAGGTTTCATCCACACTAAAGCAGGGAGATTGCATAGGGAGTGATCAATAAATAGTATGTGGGGGTCCTGGGGGTCACCTTAGAGCCGGTCCATCTCAGCAGTGCTACCTGAAGGAGACGGCATCTCAGAGGTCTATTATTCCCTCCACTGGCTTATGAGCAAATGGAAGGAAAGACTCCTGAATGTTGCATTTGGGAGAAAGGGAATGTCTGAGTCAGGAGATTAAAACAAGGGAACAAAGAGTAAGCCAGGGGCTGTAGCTGGGAAGTAAATTACATTTTTTGTTGTTGTTTAGAAGAGGAAGAAATCTGCTCCTAAAGTGAATCTGCCCACTGCCCCACTGCCATGCAAAATGACCCAGAAGCATGTCCAGTAAGGAGAGGCAGCATCCAGCAGGACAACTTGAGCTTCCAGCAGAGGGACCATCTCTGTCCAGTTAGGGCACCCTGGCCCCACTCCTGATGTTGCCATTCACTGCTGGAGGACCCTCAGCAAATCCCGTCCTCTCAGAGAAGGACTGTGACCTAAGAAAGAGAGGGGCACCACCTGTCCAGCTGCCCCTGCCTGGGTCATTGATTGCCCCATGCAGAGAGGAAGAGAAACCTGGGGAAAACCAGCAGGGGAGCCTCTTACAGAACTCAGAGGAAGGCGATGCAGCGGTTTCTAAACTGTAGCTTGTGGAAAGGGAGAATGGCACTGATGACCACTGAAGGCTCTGGGACTGCCAGTCAGGGCGAGATTTAAGAAGAGGGCTGTATGCACCTGATTTAAACTCCTGAGAGCCTCACTGAGCACTGGGTGAGCATCACTGGCTTTTTCATTTGGAGTTGGTGTGCTACTGGAGGCCCCAAGATTTCCATTGCTGAATCTGGTGTGTGCCTTTGTAATGGCACATACCTTCCATTGGGCCAAGTCCAGCACCCTCAGGACAATGCACCATGCAGGAGGGGTCCAAGATAAGACTGAAATGACAGCATGGAGCTCCACAGCAGTATTTACCCCACTCCACTAAAAGAGGGTGTCAGGACAGACTTAGCCGTCTCTCCATGTGCCCTCAAAGCATGCTCCTGAAAGCATTCGACCATGAGATGCTCAGTGCACCAGCAGACCTGGTAGAAGTGCATGTGGCTTCTCCCCATTGGCATCTGCAGAGCAAAGAGGTGTCCTGAACAGTGAGTTTATTTCAAAACTTCTTCAACGTATCTACACCCAGGACTTTGGGTGTTTACCGGTAACAACCGCCAATATTTCAGTAAGCTGGTGGGATGGGGGAACCACTGGGAAATGCTGACAACCCCAGAGCCATTATTCATAAGTCGTCACGGAGTGTCACTTCTGTGCCAGCCACTGCTGGGGATGAGAGGCATTCAATCATGAAAAGAACAGACAGTGTGGTCCCTGCCCTCACAGAGCTTCCATTCTAGGGATGAAGCAATGGCAAGACAAATGCACACAGTGTGCAGGATGTTAGAGGTAAGTTTTAGGGAGACAAGGTAAAGAAGATAGGTAGGGTTGGGGCTGCTGCTATTTTGAATGGGGTAGCTGGGGATACTTCACCAAGAAGGACCTTGCTGTCTCCACCTGGAGAACGTGAGCAGGTGAGCAGGAGGGTGTCTGGGGGAAAGAGCATTGTAGGCAGAGGAGCAGCAGTGCAGAGGTCCTGAGGCAGGAGCCACCTGCCGTTCTGGAGAAGCTGCAAAGAGGCCAAGTTGAGCAGAGAAAATGAGGCATGAATGAGAATAGATGAGGTCAGAGAGGTAGTTGGAACAAATCACATGGATTCGTCTGATGAGTAATGGAGGGCAGAATCCTACAGGATCTGATACATAGTGGAGGCAGCACCTCCTACAGGTTTAACAGTAATTGGCGCCAAATCCTGCAGGGTCTGATCAGTATGGAGGGCCAAATCATATAGGGTCTAATAAGGAAAGGAAGGGTCTAATAATTAAGGGGGCAGAGCAGATCCTAGAGCTTGATAGGTAACAAGGGCAGCTGTGTTGAAGACTTTGGCTCTAACTGTGCTGCACATGGTGGTGTTAGAGTATTCTGAGCAGAGAGCCCAGCTGGCTGTGATCTCACTAAGGGTCCATCTAGGTATGAGATTGAGACAGGACTGTAGGGGGGACTGGGATGGAAGAGGACAGACTCATCAGCAAGCTGATAGTGACTCAGGCCAGGGTGATAAGAGGGCTGTAACTGTTGTTACTCACCAAAAAGAAATCATCCTCTATCTCTCCTTTAAGCTTTCCCCTCCATAAACTGCAGTCTTTAAATCTAATGCTCGGCATGAAACCCAGGCCATCCACTATTAGACATTGTTATGTTTTTTCCACCTAATTGAGCGAGTGGTTAGGAATTTAAGACATTTTACAGCACTTATTAATCTATTGTCAGTCTTTAATTTTATAGACAGGAACCAGTTAAGAGCTGAGCTATAAAATTTCACTATGGATTCCAGGCCCTTAATGTAGATCACAAAATTCACGGGGACATGGAGGGGTGGGAGATGGGAGACAGGAGGAAGAAAAGCAAATTTCATCCCCTGTGGCTCCAGACTGGGAGATGTCTTGGGCCCCCTCCTTTCTAACTTACACCAATAAACTTGCCGTGAAATGAACTGTGCAGAAACCTTTCTACCAAAGCAGATTTGAGGATGGGCATCCCCTCAGTTCCACCACAGTAGCTCTGTGGTTCCTCTCCAGAGGGCTTCAAGACAAGTCAGGATTTGCACAATGACTTTCCCTAAGAACAGCAGGGACAGGAGTTCCAGCATCCCCACCAGCGTCTGGAGAATCCACTGCACAAGCTAACCCATTCTCGTACTTGGGTATTCACTGGCACCATTCTTGTGACGGAATCAAGGTCAATGCCCAGTGAGGCATTGAAATCCTGAAAGATTTTTCATGATTGGAACAGCTGCTGGGTCATGCCTACCTTTCAAAGTCCCAGGGCCTGAGTCACCTCATCCAATCGATCTGGAGATGCTCCTTGTAAAGTCTCAGGCACCACACACTCTTGCCAGACTCAAGCCGGTTGTGTATCAGGAAAAGACACTAAGTCAGCCTCTAACTTTCCCTCCCTTACCTCAATAGTGCCCCTTCATGCCCCCTAACCTGCTAAAGACGTTACCTTCTTCCATCCCACTAACGTTTACTAATTACTTAATTGGGACCAGGAATTCAGAGAGATGCTCTCTGCTCTTCGAGGAGATGATGGATGTGTGAAAAACTAAAGCACATGATGACGAAGGCAGTCCTGGCTCGGGAGCTGCAGGGTCGATGTGCTGTGGGACCCAGAGGTTACAATCACTTCTACTTTGCAGGTGGAAACAGCATTAAGACCAGGTACGGTTTCTCTTGAGGAAGCTTGACGTTGGGTATGTAGGCTGCCACAACAGGCCAAGAGTGAGACCAGTGACACCACAGCACTTCAAGCTCTCTGCAGATATTCTATTCCATAGCTGGATCCTATCCGGCTCCCACCCAAACCCTTTGCCAGGGTAGTTCAAAGCCAATAACTCACCCTGCAGCTGCTGACTCCTGTGAACACAGCCTCTGATAAAGCTACACACTTCTGCTTCAGTTCCTGATTGCCCCAGATCAATGACAAAGTATCATTTGTCCTTGGCCTCAAGGTGTCAATCATCCTCGCTTAAGAATTTTCAACAGCAATATAAGAAACAATCATACATGTATGGTTTGCAAAACTATGATTGGAGATACGGCTCCTTGTATTGTTAAAGTCACCTATTTGAGGCCCACACGGCAAATTCCTCTTAGAAGCACCATTGGACTTTTTTTTGCGTGAGATCCTGAAAGCTACATGCTTCTTCGGGTGCTCTGATTTTTTTCTTTTTTGCCTGCCAGGGAATTTGGACTAAGCCTTTATGATCCATTGTTAGAGCACGTCCCAGCTTAAGAACTTTTTGGAGACAATTAACTTTCTTCCTTTTTTTCCTCTGCCCCCAAATCATTCACACAGATTTCCATCACATTTCTATGCTACTTTTTACTCTTTTAATTCACCTCTCATCTTTTCTAGAAGCAAGTGGGGATTTAGGGAATTAATTCAACGCTTTCTTATCTATGAACTCACGGTGACCACTGCCCCAATGTGGAAAATCACTCTCAGTGCGGACACAGTTCAATTGAGACATGAAAACTTCTGCAAGTGGAGTCTATCAAGCAGCTATTGGAAAGACTGCCTCTGCAGAATATTAATAACATGGAGAAAGCTACGTGAGACGAATTCATTTCTGAGAAAAGATATCAATCTAGGTATAGTGCCATGGGAGCCTCGTCTTGTAAAAATAAATATGAAGTGCATATATATATATATATATGTGTGTGTGTGTGTGTACATATATATATATATATAAATGGAAATAAATGGTACTAAAAGGTTAATGTAATTATTTCTAGGATGTGAGATTAATCATGATTTTCTAATTCTTCTTTGAAATCTTCCTGTGTGCTCCATTTTTTGATCCATGAGTATATGCTCTTTCTCTTTCGCTGAGTATTGTCTCCAAGTTACCCATGTTGCACACCTTCTTCTGGATCATTCGTGAAAACCACATATACCATGCCACTGTGTGAACATACGACTAAATTATATATCTATTTGCATATTGGTGGACATGTAGATGACTTCCAGTCATCTAGTGTTACAATAATTCTGCTCTAACTTTGGGGCCCACAGGTGCAAGTGCATCCTTAGAGTTTACCTTGAGAGGTGGAATTGCTGCTTCCCACATGATTGCAAAACAGATCTTCAAAATGGGTGCTTCCTTATCAATACCTGGAACTGCAAGGCTGTTTCTCTTTTCTTTTTGGCCAATGTAATTGGCACAGAATGTTATCTCGGTAGTTTTTGAATGCAAATGAGGTTAAATATCTGCTATGTTCTGAGTGTTTACATCCTGCCAAAATGTATATGTTGAAATCCTAACCCCCAAGGTGATGGTATTAAGAAGTGGTGCCTTTCATGGGTGAGTGGATCATGAGCAAAGAGCCCTCAGATATGGGATTCATGCCCTTATAAAAGAGAACCCAGAAAGCTCCCTCACCCCTATGTGAGGATGCCATGGAAAGGTACAGTCTATGAACCAGAAAGCAGGCCATTACCAGACACCGAATCTGCCAGGACCTTGATCTTGGACTTCCCAGAACTGTGAGAAATATACTTTTGTTTTTTGCAAGCCACCCACACTATGGCATTTTGTTATGGTAGCCCAAATGGACTGAGACACTATCTTTACATGTGTGTTGGCTACTGGAGTTTGCTTTTATGAACTGCATATTTTCTTCTCTGTCCATTTATTTATTGAGGTATTTGCATACTCTGAATCTATTTCTTAGAAATCATTCGTTTTTTTAAAATGATGGTTTATTTGCAGAATATTAATTCAACTTCTCTATCTTTTTTTATTTGTTATGTATTTTTCTTTTCTTTTTTTTTTTCTTTTGAGATGGAGTCTCCTCTGTCACCCAGGCTGGAGTGCAGTGGCACCATCTCGGCTCACTGCAAGCTCTGCCTCCCGGGTTCACACCATTCTCCTGCCTCAGCCTCCCAAGTAGCTGGGACTACAGGTACCCACCGCCACGCCCAGCTAGTGTTTTTGTATTATTAGTAGAGACAGGGTTTCACCATGTTAGCTAGGATGGTCTCGATCTCCTGACCTCATGATCCGCCCGCCTCAGCCTCCCAAAGTGCTGGGATTACAGGTATGAGCCACCGCACCCAGCCTATTTGTTACATATTTTTCTAAAGCTAAAACTGCCACATTCCAACCTCAGCAGAGCTAAAGATTAAAATTTGAGCTGCATACCACTCCCACTCCCAACACGCACACATAGGAGGGCCTTCAGGGGAGCAGGGATTTTGGAGCCTCAATTTTACTACCCAAGTCACAAATATGTAAATGCTACAGAAAAAGAACAGGCCCAAAACTCAAGTCTTGCCTGGACATTAGGCAGATGTTCATCAGGAGGCATTGTATTTCTCATTTCTCGTAGGAACTCTGATTTGAATCAAATCACCGCAACTCTTGTGTTTTTCTGATGGAGGGAAGCGTATTCGTCATACAAAGAGCTTTCTCTCTTGACTGTTTCAAGACAACACCTGCCAAGCGGCTCCTTGGCTGAGGAGTCTGGGGAGCAGGTTTATTGGAGAAAAATGAATATTGCATCATCTTCATCTTGAAGTGACTGCCTTCCGGATGACTTTACAAAGAACCGTCTCTCAATACAGCCCCCAATTCTGTAATATCTTCTACCAGAAGCACAGTTTCCTGGTATTCTGTTTTCATTCTTGTCGGTGAAAGAAAACCCAGCCAGAACTTTGGTTTTATTTACTTTTCTTCCTCATTTACTTTTCTTCCTAAAATCACCTCCTCTAACTGTAGATGAAAATGGTGGTTGAACTGTAAAGTTATAATGCCACAGCTGAGACCACTTATCTTGGAGCTTGTTGGTGTGTATTTAGGATATCTGCACCATGGCGTACTTCTCATGTCAATAGGGCTCTAAATATAATGCATCTCTGTGTAATGTATTCAACCCTATGAACTGAGAGCCTTTCCTTGGCCAGGTCTTGTACGAGGCATTGAAGACTGAGCTGTCTTTGTAAAGAAAGAGATTGCTTGAGAGACAGGATTCTTGAGATTGAGTGACAGGGATGCCATGGGGGTACTGAATGCCCATGAAGACAGGCCATGAAAAGACCAGGAAGCAGGACATGCCAGGGAGAGGAAGTGAAAAGTGTGTTCAGGATGCTGAGCTTCAGGATCAGAGAGAAAGCTGGTGTCATGGAGGCAGTCAAGGATGAGGAAGAGAATGATAGGAGACACACAGGAAAGACGCATCTAGGGATGGGTCCTGCAGGTCCTTTGGCCATGGGAAGGTGTTTGGATTGATTTCAAAGTACAGTGAGACTGAGATGAACTGTTAAGACCACTGTGGCTGCTTTGTGAATGCACCGAAAAGGGGGCCAAAGAAAAGTCTGGAGACTGACATCATAGTACAGAAGAGGATGACGGTGGGTGCAGACCACTTCCCTGTTCCCAAGAGAATGTCTCCTTCCAGCAGGTATAACTAAGGGCAGGGGAGCCCCGTGAGAGGAGCACCCAAGATCCAGATGCTGCACCAGCTGCAGATGCTCCCCTTGTTTGGAAGATAAGAAATTATAAAGACCATTTTCCCAAAGAATCAGTAGCTTCCGTCTTAATGAAGGCTGAAATCTAAATGATGTTATTCTGGTAGAGGACTCTGTTTCTGTCAGTGGTTTTTAACTAATTACCATAAGTACTGTCCATTTAGAATTTCACCGTAATTCCAGTCCCTATTAGTGTGTAAGCAGTGCCTTATCTTTGCCGCAAGCTACTGTTTATTCATAGAATGAGACAGTACATCACAGACATTGTCATATCAAATAGATGTTTTTTTGTATTACATTGTATGCAGTTTGAATGAGCCAGAAGTGATTTGCCAAGTAGGAAGTGCATTAAGAAATGAATTTTGAATTTTAAAACACATCCACTTGCTGTTGCTTGAGTGGCGGGTGTCTTGGGTTCCAACTTCCTTTTATCTTTGGGTTTTGCCTTAAGAAAATGTGAGCTGGCTGGTGGGCTGAAACATTGAAGAGGGGCTTGTTTAGTGTCCTCAGGTCACCAGGGGATGTTGCTTTCCACTGCCTCTGTGCACAAGAGTGGGTGTCTTGCTGGCTGCAAAAACCGTGCTACCTCCATTTCTCTACCTTTCATCAACAAAGATGTCAGCTATCTGGCATGTCAATTTGGAGCCATAAGGAGATCAAGCTGGCACATTCTGCAAAGCTTAAATGCTTGGTTGCCATTAGGATTCGGAACAGTACTTTCAGGAGCCACCAAATGGAACCTCACATCTGCAGGGATCCGGGGAAAGATCACCTCTCTCCATTTGTGAGAGACACATATGGAAGCAGACAGATGTTCCTGATGAGATGGCCAGTTCAATTTGCAGTTCCTAAATCTGCAGAGACATCATGTCCTGTCATTAAACATTCATTTAGAACCATCTTCATAGGAAATAATGTAACAGAGCATTGTACCTAGATGATAAATGGTGCTTTTTCTGCATGAAATATTAAAGTGACAACCGCTAACTTTTCTCCATCTGACCATTCAAGTAAGTACTTGGCTGGTTAAAACAAGTACGTTTCCTCAAAGCTCATTCATGTGGCTGCTTGCCGCACGCCTACTGTGTGTTGGACAATGTGCTGGAGGTGAAATGGCATAGACAACATACGAGACAAAGGGTAGCCTTCCGAGAATCTTCCAGGAATATGTTCTGAATATTTAAGAATAACATAGAATGGGCCAGGTGCAGTGGCTCACGCCTGTAATCCCAGCACTTTGGGAGGCTGAGGTGGGTGGATTATTAGGTCAGGAGTTCGAGACCATCCTGGCCAACATGGTGAAACCCTGTCTCTACTAAAAATACAAAAATTAGCTGGGCATGGTGGCGGGTGCCTGTAATCCCAGCTACTCGGGAGGCTGAGGCAGGAGAATCGCTTGAACCCGGGAGGTGGAGGTTGCAGTGAGCTGAGATCACACCATTGAACTCTAGCCTGGGTGACAGGGTGAGATCTGGTCTCAAAAAAAAAAAAAAAAAAAAAAGAATAAAGGTCAAGATATGTCTCAGCAAATGAGTACATCGTCTTTGGTTGGATTCACTTTAAAATGAGTTACCATTTTTAAATTTCTCAAGCATTATTGGACGTTTCCCGGATGGTTGTTCAATGGCACATTTGAAAGCCTTTCTATATGGCCACTACACTTCATAAAACTTTCCTCTATTCAAAGACAGTATTTAATAAAAACCCCAGTTTTTGATGGTGCATGCGACTAATTATTACTCTTGGCTTGAAGGCTCAGGTGGAACCTGCTTTGAAATTCTGCAACTCAAAATCCTTTGCCAGTCATTTTGGAAGCCTGGACTATGTTTCAAAATGAATTCGTGGATTCTTCATGTAAGCTGCTCACAGATTTTTTTGCTAAATGGTAAAAATATAATAAAAAGAACACCCAGGAACTTGTTATAATACAGGCCGATATCAAGAGAGATTTTGGCTTGCTGAAAGATATCCGATGCTCAGTTAAGATATTGGAGAGGCGTATAGACTTTTCAATAGGAGGGAAGCTGATACTTCTTATCTAGCGAGCCTTATTGTAACTTTCAAGATCTGGCCATGCCCACTCTTCCCTTCGTGGCATGAGTATGCACTAATACTGGTTGAGTTTGAATGCGAGATAAAAGCACTATTATTGGACAAATTCTTTTTTTGACCTACTGTTGTGCCAAAAGGCTTCTGCCTTAGACAGACATAATATAGACGTGGCTGCAGAAGAAAGGAACTGCCTCAGATGATTGAGAAAGTGTTGATGTTAGGCGGTGCAGAACTTGCAATTTAAACAGGGCCAGCAGAAAGAAAAAGTGGAACTGCTGAAACTGCTGAGGATGGTCGAGAGAGTCTTGATGTTAGGGTCAGAACTTGCATTTAACAGGGCCAAACTCAACACTGGCCTGACGCTGTGTGTCAGAGTCCTGGCTGATCGTGAGAACTTCATGGAGAGCTTTTGAAACATACCACAACCGAGAATCCTCCACTATGCTATGCCCTGGTGACCTGAGGTCACTAAACAACCCCCTCTCCAGTGTGTCCTCTAGGGTTGACATAACAGATACCACAGACTGAGCAGCTTCAACAACAGGCATTTAGTTTCTCACAGTTCTGGAGGTAGAAGCCCAAGATCAAGGTGTCGGCAGGGTTGGTTTTGGGTGAACCTCTCACCTTGGCTTGCAGATGGCCACCACCTCCCTGTGCCTTTCCATGGCCTTTCTCTGTATGAGCACATCCCTGGTGTGTCTCCCTCTTCTTCTAAGGATACCAGTCCTATTGGATTAGGAACCCACCCATAAGACTTCATTTAATCTTAATAACCATCTTAGAGGTGTTATCTCCTCACATAGGTACATTGGGGGGTCAGGGGTTCAACTTATAAATTTGGAAAGGACACAATTTTTTTCCATAGCACCCTCTAGACAAATTAAATCAGAATCTGTGAGAGTAGAGGGCATCATTACTATTTTAATGACTTTAATTTAAATATTTAAATTCAGATATAGTTGACATACAACAAACTGTACACATTTAAGGTGTACAATTTGATGTGCTGTGGCACATGAATCTGCCAGTAAAACCACTTTTATAATTAAGGGAATAATTATCATGCTCCAAAATCTGATCACGACCATTTGTAATCCCTAGCTCCTGTACCCCTCATCTCCAGAAAACCAACAGATCTGCTTTCTGTTACTGTATTGGTTCGTGTTTTATAGCCTTTTACATAAATGAAATTTTACGGTATGTACTATTGTCATTTTTGGGGAAAGAAAGTGTCTGTTTTCTCTCAGCATCATTATTCTGAGTGTCACCCATGTTTTGTACATATCCATAGTTTATTTATTTTTGTTACTAAGTTGTATTTTATTGCATGGTAGCTTTCTTTTGATTAGTGTTAGTATGGTACATCTATTTCTATCCTTTAATTTTTAACCTATCCATGTCTTTATATTTAAAGTGGGTCTCTTGTATGCAGCATATTGTTTAGTCTTTTTTAAAATCTAATTTGATTGTCTTAGTTCAAGCTGCCATAACAAAGTACCATAGACAGGGGGGCTTATAGATCACCAAAATTTATTTCTCACAGATCTAGCAGGGAATCAGCATAGTAGCGTACCGGTGAGGCCCCTCTCCCATGTTGCAGCCTGCCATCTTTTCACTGTATCCTCATGAAGCAAAAAGAGAATGAGAGAGCTCTCTGGGGTCCCTTTAATAAGAGAATTAATCCTATTTATGAAGGCTCTATCCTCATGACCTAACTTACCTGTTAAAGATCCCAACTGCTAACACCATCACATTTAGGGTTAGGATTTCAACATATAAATTGAAGGAGGGGAGGGCACAAACATTTAGTCCTTAACACTGAAAATCGATGTCTTTTAATTTGAGTGTTTGAGCCATCTACTTTTAATACAATTATTGATATGCCCAGATTTGAGTCTATCATCTTGCTATTTGTTTTGTATTTGTGTTATCTGCTATTTGCTATTTATTCCCCTTTTCTTCTTTTTCTGCCTTATTTTGAATTACTCTATTTTCTCTCCTTTGTTGTCTTTTTAGCTTTAACTTTTTTTTTTTGGTGGTCACTTTTGGGGTTATAACATACATCTTCAACAGTATATCTTCAAGTGCTAGTATACCACTTCTTGGTATAAAATACAGGGTATACAAAACTCAAAATGGTATACTTCATTTCTCTCCTCCTGGTCTATTGTTATGCATTTTGTTTTCATATGTTATTAACTCCAAAATACACTGTTATTATTTATTTAATTAGTTTTCTTGAAAAGGAGTTTAAATAATAAAAAGTATATCTATATCTATATATAGATATACTTTTGTAGTTACCACTTCTTGCACTTTTCATCCTTCACGTAACTCTGTATTTCCATCTGGTATTAGTTTCCTTCTGCCAAAAGGGCTCCTTTTATTGTTTTTTGTTTTATTTTGGTTTTTAGTGTGAGTCTACTGGCGATGAATTCTTCAAGCTTCTTCCAATGTTAAAAAGTCTTTATTTTGCCTCCATTTTGTAAATATATTTTCATTGGCTACGTAATTCTCTGTTGAAAATATTTTCTTCAACTTTGAAAATGTTGCCCCACCACCTTCTTGCTTGCATTGTGTTGAATCCTGAACTTTGTTCCTCGGTACGTCTGTCTGTATTTCCTCTGCCTACATTTCCATGTTTTCTTTATCATTGTTTCTGGACAATGTGATTATGATAGGCCTTCATTTTGTCTCTTCAGTTAACAAATGTTTCTCGTGTTTCACATTTTTATTATTTTGTTGAGTTTTATGAATCTGTGGATTTAGAATTTTTGTTAAGTGTGAAAACACTTTGGCCATCTTTTCTTCAAATAGTTTTCTTTTCTGTCCTTCCCTCTTTCTCCTGTTTTTCAGAACTTCCAGTTATACGTATATGAGGCCACTTGACATTATGTTACAGCTCACTGATGTTCTTTTATTTTTTTCCAGTGCATTTAATTTGAGTCATTTTTATTACTGACTTTAAGTTCACTCATTTTTCCTTCTACGGTGTCTAATTGGCCATTGATCCCAGCCAGTGAATTTTTTTTATCTTAGACATTGTAGTTTTCATTTCTAGAGATTTGATATGAGTCTTTTTTCCTCATGTGTAGTGTTTTCTGCTCTTTTCATGCCTGGTAATTCGTGATTGGACTTCAGACAATATAAGTTTTATTCTTGGGTCATGGATATTTAGTCAGAAGAAGTTTAAACCTTTCCAGTCTTGCTTTTAAGGCTCGTTAGGCCAGAGGACAGCAGCTTTTACTCTAGAGCTACTTTGCTTTTGTTTGTTTGTTTGTTTCCATTACTGCAGAAAGATCCTTCTGCAGGACTTTCTCAATTCCTTTTTGAATTTTGAGGTTTTCCAGTCTGTCTGGTGGAAAGAGGCATTATTCCAAGCCCTATGCGACTGCCGGATACTCTCATTATTCCTTAAATGTTCCCTAAATGTTGGACAGTTGATGGTTTTGGTTTTGTTTTGTTTTGTTCTGTTTTCTGGGAGCTCACTTCCAATGTGAAAGGAGACTTTGCTTAGAAAGCTGCTTTCCCTGGGGTTCTCAGCCTCCATTCCATGAGCTCCAGTCTTTTGGTTTCCATGAAGCTTGATTGGGCTCTTTTAGATCTTGGTTTCTAAAGCTTTGAGTTATCACTTGAGTCAAATGAAACCAAAGAGGTAGACTGTCCATTATAAGATTTTTTAAAAGATTTTTTTCCTATTTAGATGATACAAAAAACAAACTCCCTGAAAGACATGGAAATTTTTAGGGAAAGATACACATATGCTGTCTATCACAGAGGAAGCCAGGGCTGCTATTGTGTCCTCCATAGACCCTAGAGGTCAGCAATTTTGGAGTTCCACATACTAAATTCCCCAGTATCCAAAGCAGAGTTGATCCCTGACTTAGAGGAACATGAAAAGTAATATTCAATTACATGGTGTCTGAGCAATGCCTCACAGCGCCTGATACATCTCAAATCCCCCTGGATACCTTCTTCTGTAGACAGAAGCACCTTTATATTAGAATAAACTTTAACTACACACTGTTCTGCTCTCTCAAGATGCTCAAGACAATTACATTTGGTTAATGGAAATATAGAAGCCCTTATCGTTTTGACAATAGAACATTCACTTCTTTGAGCCTTATTACCAGGATAATTTGTTGCTGCCTTCCTAAAGGATATATTTATTAATTTCTTTATTCCACAAAAATATGTCAAGCACGTGTAGTGAGCTAGGTACTTTTCTGGGGCAGGGTCAAAATAAAAACACAGTCCTTGTTTTCCAAACAATCTCTGTTGCTCAGTGGAGCACCCTCTGTTAGAAAAGGCTTAAGGGAAACCTTGGCTGCAGGATGAAGGAAGACATTGGGTCATTTACTGATTAAACAAATGCCTAGTACTCGAGTATCTGCTTCATGGCAGGCACTGACCTCAGTCATGTGCAAGACATGGTCTCATTCTCCCATGGATGGTCTCAGTCTCCCATGAAAATGGATGGCTTGGCCGGGCACGGTGGCTCATGCCTGTTAATGCCAGCACCTTGGGAGGCCGAGGTGGGCTGATCACGAGGTCAGGAGTTAGAGACCAGCCTGGCCAAAATGTTGAAACCCCATCTCTACTAAAAATACAAAAATTAGCCAGGTATGGTGGCGGGTGCCTGTAATCCCAACTACTCAGGAGGCTGAGGCAGGAGAATCGCTTGAATCCGGGAGGCGGAGGTTGCAGTGAGCTGACATTGCACCACTGCACTTCAGCCTAGGCAACAGAGTGAGACTCCATCTCAAAGAAAAAAAAAGTAAAAGAAAGTGGATGGCTTTCAGCCCCTTCTTCCTGATCTTCATGCCCATGATTCTGGGGTATTTCATCATCCTCCCAATAGTTAGCAACTCTTTCAGTTCTTAAACTTGCTGTCCTCACAACACACCAGATGGAGCTAATTTGACAAGGATTTATCACGGAAATGGGTGCACAGACACTGCCCTGACAGGTTGTACCATATGAGGACGGCAACTACAAAATGAAAATGGCAGAACTGAAGTCTAATTCAGCTTTGTGTGAAATATTCCAATTTACCCCATTTACAATCTCTCATACAAGAGGCTGGACCAGAATATTAAAAACCTATCAACCTTGAAATAGTTGCTCCTAATCAAGTCAGGTAATGAATGACGAGAAAATAAAATACTGGGATCGTTGGCTGTTTGTCACAAACAGTGAATTACTGAGCAAGAATGAGCCATGTACTAGCCACTAATTGTTAATCTGGCCTCTCTGATTGTTTTCATTTTAGGAAATCATGATGGCTAATTTGACTGATGGATTTTCACAGACTTAATTGACGTCAGAGTTCTCTTTGCTTGGTTTTTAGCCACGTATCCATTCTTTAGTGTATTCACAAGGGAGGCAGAAGTAATATACAAACACTGTGTCCTTAAGGAGCTTAGAACCAAGTAGGAGTGGGTGAGCAGAGTAAAATCCAGCTATGCAATCATCCATTTATTCAGCAGATGTTTGTTAAACACATAGGGTATGTTAAGCATTGTGTAAAGTGCTGTGGGCATTCTGGTGAGTTCATCCAAGCCAAGTGCCTGGCCCATGGAAGATGCCAAATAAATATTCATCACATGAATGAATAAGTGAAGATACTTGAGATCAGAAGAGACTTTCACTTATTGAAGGTGTTTGCTATGAGTACAGATATTTTCATAAGAAAAGAAGTTTTGGAAAATGGAAGATGGGATTTGAGGAAAAGGAGTAAGTGCAGTTGGCCTGCGGCCTGGTTGTGTGTAGGAAAATGGGAAAAATCAGTCTGGGATAAAAGGCAGGGGCTTCTTGCAACAGGACAGAGTCCTTGGCTAGGGAACGTAGGCAAAGAGAAACCAACAGTGCCTTAAGCAGCTGAGGAAGGTGACCCAGTCACGGCAGCGCGAAAGTGTTTGTGCTTCCCGAAACATGCTGGCTGATATCAGAACAATCAGTCCCTTTAGAGAAACTCAACTCATTTCACAAAGCGAATTTTCTCCCTGGAGCTGAAGGTTTTATCCAAGTTCAGAATGTAGTGCCTCAAAAAATGGAGCCAACACACCATAGTCTTGGTTCCATCAATTCCAGACTAGGTGGAAACTACTGCTTATTACATTTGACTTCAGGGGAATTTGGCTCAAATATCTGTGAGATCCTACAGTAGAAAAACTGTCCCTAATAAATCTGCTTTCTCTTTAATTCAGAGTGAAACTGTTGGCCCTTATTCAACCAGAATCCAATTCTGCAAATAGCACATTTCTCTCTAACTAGACAGTGTGGCCACTGTGCCAACTGCCCATTGCTGGCATGAAACACCAGTTTAACCAAAACAACCTCATCTAGACCACTCTGATATGGGATGAAGATGAACAGCCAACACATTGACTCTGTGATGAAAGGATCAGTGATACTCACTAAACAATTACAAAGTACTGATAGAACCTCCTGTTCTCATCAGGAAGCCAATTTTATCTCTCTTCAGTAACTTCTACCATTCTCTCTCCTATGCCTGTTGCCTTTATAGATCATGTTTTTACTATTACAGATTGATCTTTATGAGGCTACTCCACTGCAGCTGAGAATGCCATACCTTCTGGAATTTTTCCCTCTCTGTGGCATCAAAATTCCTCTAGGGAAAATGTTGAAAAAGGAAAGAACCATTCCTCTTTCACTAATCACGTGGAGGTAAGATCATTCTCAGACAGCTGGTAAAATCTGCAGCAACAATAAAGATGATTTGAGATTTGAACTGCTGTGCTGGTTAAATAACTCTAATGGAGACCACAGGAGTTGGCCATCTGAGCCAGTGCTGAGAATGCATCTCCGTTGCTGTTAATTTCCCAGGAGTTGGGAGAAACAGTAGGATGTTGAAGCCTGTAGATGAATTCAACAGAAAACCCCTGGGTAGTTGCTGATGAAGATCAGAGATAGAGATTTCTGTGACTCTGAGGTCATCAGATCAATAAAAATATAGAACGGTCTGGAAGTAGAGTTTTCTTGGCAACGGGGATGGGGATAGAGGACTTATCCCTCCACTGCATTTCCACAGCAAGCACACCATGTTCGCTTAAGTTGTGTGTTTATTTGGGCATGTCCTGGAGGGGCTGATCAAGATTATAGAAGGACCAGCCAATCTTGACGCCTTCAAGGCCGCTCTCCAACCAGGACTTCCAACTCTCTTGTTCAAGGGCTTTCCACTAAAAGAGTCCTTTATTCTTCAGAGGTCTCCAACTCATATTGGCCTTATCCTCTATCACTCTATCCTAGCTTGGATTTCATGCTGCTTCATTAGAAGCTCTCCTTGCAGATAGTTTTGGCATCCTTTCCCTTCCTTCTTTGACAATTGGGACAGAATCCTACTCTGAATAATTAAATCAGCCATCACTCTCATCCATGACTATGCCTAAAACACAGACATTTGCTGGTTGTTTGCTTTAGATTCATGGTAGAAAACCCTGGCTGGAGCCTTGGGTTAGTTCTCAAGGAGCTCAATCACTCACTCAGCCTCTGACACAACTATTTCCTCTCCTTGCTTCTCTTCTTCAACCACACTGTCAAACATCTGATAGCCTCAACTCATAGAATCCTCCAGACAGAACTCCTGCATCTTTCTTGGTCACAGTTAGATCTTCTGTGTCTCCTTCTACCCAGTTATTACAAAGTAAAAAGTGTCCCTCCACCTTGCAAGGACTTCACTTATTAGGGTGTCTCTTCTCTATGCTAACAATAATCTCTCTCTATGTGGTCTTTTCTCCACAAAACATACTCTATTAAGACCCTTCTGGAGGAGGAGGAAGAGAAAGAGGAGGAGGAGAAAAAGGAGGAGAAGAAAGAGGAGGAGGAGAAAGAGGAGGAGGAGGAGAAGGATATTCATCTTATATCCCTCTTAGCTTCCTTCACACCAGCTGGTAAAGAGAGTTGCCTATACACTCTTCCTCCAATCTTTCATCATATGGTTTCTCCTTAAGACCTTCTCTTTTGGATTCTGCCCCAGAATCTCTCCAAAAAGACTCTTAATAAAGTTACCAAAAGCACAGGTGCCCATTCCTTTTTCCTCTATCTACTCTTTCTTGGGTGCAAACACCATCTTCTTGGATTTTTCTTCTTATACTCTTGTTCCTCCTTCTGTAGCATTGTCATAAGCTTCTGCAGCTCTGATTTCTAAGCACTAGCCTTCCAGGATGTACCCCTTTCTTTTTAACTATATATCCCTCCTCAGTGATCTCATCCCATGGCCTTAAAAAGCATCCTTGCAATTAAATTCATATTTTTATTTCTGCCAAAAAGCTCTCTTTCCTGAATAGCTCCAGACATATGTCACAACCTGCTACCTCGTGGGCAGGTCACACTCAAGACTGAGATGTTGATCTTTGTCCTTCCTTTCACCCACGCCTCCCACACTCCATCTTCCCCA
Organism: Rhinopithecus bieti; assembly: GCF_001698545.2. Taxonomy (NCBI): domain Eukaryota; kingdom Metazoa; phylum Chordata; class Mammalia; order Primates; family Cercopithecidae; genus Rhinopithecus; species Rhinopithecus bieti. The sequence continues at coordinate 489,026 of NW_016807514.1, read as the reverse complement.
CTGTAGCAACATAATCATATGCCAAATTCTCAAGCCAACAGCCCAGAGTCATCCTGAAACTCACCTTCTCCCTCCCTCCCAGAGCATTCACAACCCAACCCTCCAGCAACCTGGTCAATTCTACTTCCACGAGACACTCTCATCTGCATCACTTTGCTTACGACCGCCACCTTAGATCAAGCCATCTCCCTCACTCACTCAGACTCCTGAAAATGCTTCCTCGGCATTCCCTCTGCTTCCATATTTGCTTTCTGATCTATAATATGCCCAGCAACCCATATGAACATTTTAATGAAAAAAATTCTTTATTCTTCTCCTTCAGTTTTGCAGTGACACCCTATTGCACTTCAGATAAGATTCAAACTTTTCCTCATGACCTACAAGGTCATGGTTGACTCCATTCTCTCTGTTCAGCCACACTTCCTTTTGCCTACTCTGAATTGTGGCCCTGGACTCACCAATTCCATGAATGTCCATACTTCTTTCCCACCCCACGGCAGCTCCTCTCTTTGTCATCTTCACAAGATTGGCTTCTTGCACTCATTCTCATGCTACTCCCGGCTCCTCTGGGTCATCTTCTTAGGGCTGCTCTATCTGTTAGGTTGCTTCTGTTATGCCTTTAACTGCTATGCCATTTTCCTTTTTTATTTAGAGTGCTTTCAGAATTTACAATTGTGCATTTAATTGTGTGCCTATTTGCTTAGTCCAATGCTCCAATTAGACAGTAGCATCATAGCATCATTGGGGAGAGACCAAGTCCACTTATTAGCCTTGGCATCTCTAGCAATTGGCTTGGTGCCAGCACTGAGTGGTTGAGAATATCTGAGCATATTAGGAGAGTGAGTTCAACTTCCTGTTTTTTCTATCCAATCACCATTGCTTTCTTCTCACTGTTTCCGTGCCTTACTTAGTGATTCCTTGAATCGATTCCTTGCATCCCACCGCTCTCTCCATCTGGAATTTCCTCCTTGAATTCTCCCAAATGCCCAAATGACACCCCACTTAAGGCTCAGCCACACACTTAAGGCTCAGCCAAAAATCCGTCTCCTCCAGAAGGTGCTTTAGATCCACACAGCACTTGACTCAGTCCCTCTGTGCATTTCTGAGCAAGCAGCCCACTTGAACTTCCCTGTGTTGAGTGGGCACCCATCTCCTTTCTGTTGAGTGGGCACCCATCCCCCTTGTGTTGAGCGGGCACCCATCTCCCTTGTGTTGAGCAGACACCCGTCCCCCTTGTGTTGAGCAGGCACCCATCCCCATCTCCCTTGTGTGGAGTGGGCATCCATCTCCCCTGTGGGACCAAGGCTCTTGCAGGCAGAGACTGGGCCATGCATTCTTCAGCACCCCAGAGGTCCTTAGTTCTATTAGTTGCCCAAAGGTGTGTTGAGAGAAACTCTTATTCCCTGTTCCTCTTTCTTTGTAGTAGAATGCAACAGAGCAAAGAATATTTCACATAAGACAGCTTCCATGGTGTCCCAGATAAAGACTCTGTCTTATCTCTTTCAATTTAAACTAATATTGGGTTTTGGCAGGTCAGAAACTCGGTCTGTATCTTATCTTATATCTTTCCTGGTATTCAACATTTACAAAGGTCCCAAGGGCAAACGAAACAGGCACAACAAAAGTTATATTTTCAGGAGCCAATTATTGAATATCAGCCTAGAACCTTCCTCTGGCTTCTTTACTCATCATCAAGGAAGCACTGACCTGGACGCTGGGAAATCAAAGATGAGCAAGATACAACTCAATCCTGAAGACACGTTGGCAAAGGACCCAAGCCAAAAGCCAGAGCTCACAGCAGACACACTGCTCCCATTCAGAAGAGAACCACCTCTATGCAGGTGCATGAACACCTGCACATTTAGGGATGCTGTGGGAAGATGGTGCGGCCACAGAACCAAGGACATTTCACCTTCTGCCCTGTAATGGGTGCATTAGATGAAATGGTAGACAAATGTATTTTCTTTGTTTTTGTTTTGTTTGCTTTTTCTTGCTGTTGTTGTTGTTGTTGTTGTTGTTTGAGACAGCCTTACTCTGTCACCCAGGCTATAGTGCAATGGCATGATCTCGGCTCACTGAAACTTCCACCCTCCAGGTTCAAGCAATTCTCATGTCTCAGCCTTCCAAGTAGCTGGGATTATAGGCATCTGCCACCACAGCTGACTAATTTTTGTATTTTTGTAGACGTGGGGTTTCGCCATGTTGCCAGCCTGGTTTCAAACTCCTGACCTCAAGTGATCCACCCGCGTTGGCATCCCAGAGTGCTGGGATTATAGGCATAAGCCCGGCCGGCAAATGCATTTATTAATTAGCCAAACAGGCTAGTCTTGTTCAGAAGACAGTGTCTATTGGAAATGGTATGACCCTGGAGACTGAATGAAAAACTAACCCCTCAGGTGTTCCAGGTTCAAATCTCATTACCCCCACGTTGGCCTTGTGAGAAATGTTTCATCACTATGGTGGCCTGGTTTTGACACATGGAAAGTGTAATAGGGGAATGATGTCCTATTGGAACAGGTCAAGGTGAGAGGGTTGGAGTTTTCAAGTCACTGAAATTATTTAAAATGTCCACCTGTTCCTATTCAAATAACATATTTGCCTATTTCCTATTCTTTTCAACATTTCTACAAAGTCATGATCAGATGTTTGGAAAAAATATGTACATACAAATATATGTATGATATGTATGTGAATCTGTATTTATATACTTTATTCTAAAGTATATCCCCAGCACTTACAAATATTTGTTTTCAGTAAAAGTGAAATCCAGAACTGCAAAAACTCATTAATCCTCTTCGAATTCCTCACGGAGATCCACTTCTGTGCCTGCCCTGCTGGCCCACAGCTCCCTGTGCAAGACATTGTGCTTCGTTAACTTGACCTTGAATGCAAACTCATCAGGGACACAGGAGAGCAGGGCTGCACCCCTTTGTGGCTGTGAGCTCACGTTGCCATAGTGTCAGGGAGCACATCTGTTTCCAGCTGAGCTGCTTTTGTTTAAGCTTCAACTCTTTCCTTTTTCTTACTTGAAAACAGTTTACCAGGAGGCAAAATGATTCAAAGAAACATCTGGGTCCCTCTTGGCATGTGCGTGGTAATTCCCTTCCTTCCATCCTGTAATTAAGTCAATTAGTTTCTAAGTCTTCTATGAGGGGATTTCCAGGAATCTTTTCTCAGTGACACACACACCACTCTTCAAATATGATCAGCCCCTCGGAGCACCACCTCCTACTCTCCTGCCTTCTTTCTGTAGAACAAAACATAAAGCAAAACAAAGCAGCTGAGAGTCCCTCCAAATGTTGACCAGTAAAGATGACAGACAAAGCACACGCTCTCTGGTCCCAGCTCTGGATGGAGGGATCGTCGGCCTGTGCATGGCCAACTGTTCTTCCAGTTCTGGTCAATCTACAAAGGCTGTTTCCTGGATACTGTTTATTAACTGAAATCTTGGCAGACTTAAACTATTGCTCCAGAGGAGTGGCTGAGTTTTTGGTGCCACATCCCCCAAAATATCAGGGAATAAGAGAATACAGTTGAAGTACTTCTTGGCATGTGTGCACACCAGAAAGCAAACAGACAAGTGAAGTTTGTCTTGCTTGCTATTTTTAATGAAAACTGGAACTGCAGCTATGGTTGATTCCAAAGACTCCAGCATGTTTGATAAGCTTCGTGCCTCTTATTATTTGGGACAGCTCCAGCTACATTTAAAAAACTCTGCCTTAACATCTTAAATTTCATTTCTCCAAACACTCATTTCCTGAAATGCTAAAGAGTGTTCTTCAAGGAAATGATTCATAACTTCCTATTAGTTGTGTGGACATCAGTAGCCTTTCTAATAAAAGAGCCTGTCCTCTCAAATAGCACCACCAAGACCTATCTATCAATCAGGAAGTGCACTTACCAAGACAGGGACACAGAAGGAAGAACCATCTACCACATGGCAGATTGGTTCTGCCATGAACTCACTTGGAGTTCCAAACTGTTACCCATTTATGCCTTGTGTTCCATTATTGGAACGCTAAGCATGTGCGAGTTATTTATATCCTACGGCTCAAGGTCATCACCAAGGTCTGATTGCAAAAATTCAAAAAATTGCAACCTCAGGCGCAAATGGGTTAAATCAAGAGAATATTGGACGTGCATGCACATGCGCACACACCACACATATACACACTCACACATGCTATGTTTTGGATTTAAAATAATTAAGCTCAGATTGATTTATTCACCAACCTAATCAATTCCAAATCCCTGTCAGACCTGGGTCATTTAGAAAATTAAAGTCAAGTATGGTGATACCATTCAAAAATCAGAATAGAAAATTATTTCTTTCAAGAGTCAAACTTCTGGCTGGGTGCCGTTGCTCACGCCTGTAATCCCAGCACTTTGGGAGACCGAGGCAGGCAGATCACTTGAGGCCAGGCATTCCAGGCCAGCCTGGCCAACATGGCAAAACCCTGTGTCTATTAAAAATACAAAAATTAGCCGGTGTGGTGGCGCACACCTGTAATTCCAGCTACTCTGGAGGCAGGGGTAGGAAAATCACTTGATCCCGGGAAGTGGAGGTTGCAGTGAGCTGAGATCGTGCCACTGCACTTAAGCCTGGGCAATAGAGCAAGAGTTTGTCTCACAAAAAAAAAAAAAGAACCAAACTTATGTTTTCATCAACGCCAAAGCCAAGTAGAGAAAGAAGAATGAATGCAGGAGCAAAGCTGTAGTGGGAGAAAAAAGCAAAATGAATTTTCTGCTTCTCCCAGGTAGCTTTAGCTGAGAATTCTGATTAACGTGAGTCTTTAGTAAATTTAAGAATCATGTTGGTTTGTAGGTTTGTAGTATTGAAATTTCAATTGGTGATGACATTTGCTGAAATAATAAACACAAATAACTCCCAACCTAAATCACTCCCTTCAGATTTGACAATTCGTCCTGAGATTTGTGTTAATTACAAACAGAGAATCCAGGACATTTTAAAAAAAATACCGTAGCGGATTCCATAGGTATCTGTGTAATTTAATGAAGTACTTCAACAAGTATTTGTAAGGCTTATTACTTGTGAATCATTATCATAAGCACTGAATTCATTCATCTATCCACCCATTCATTTAAACAGTAAAAAGTCAACTGAGTACCCACAAGTGCCAGTCACCGTTGTAGGCCTTGGAGATGGAGCTGTGCATAGAGGATCAATGAGTCCCATAAATGACCGCTTTGTTCTTTGACCAACATTGGAACCACAGAGCTATAGAAACAGGATTGAACAGATGGAGATCGAAACATCAGCATCCTTGCTGATAAAGGCTGGACTAGAGGTATGCGGCAATATGGGCTTTATAACACAGAACACAGAATTAGGCAGACTCGTACTTTCAGTTTCAGGACAGAGCCCTTACAGTGAGATTGGACAGGCAGGCTGACCTCAAGGAGCAGCTGTGAGGCCAGTTCCTACCCAAACTCACCCACCCAAGAAGTCACCCAACATGGAACTGAGGGGCAGAGGCCAGGGTGTCATCCTGTTGGGTTTCTCTTCACAAAGAAACCTAAAGGCCAAAGAGATTCCCTAACCTCCTGTCTATTCAGTGAACAAAACAGACAGGAGTTGACTGAATTCCTAGGGAGTTAGGATTCCAGCGGCAGAATGAGCAGACAATGAACAAGCGAATAGATGAAGGAGCTGGGCAACGTGCGTACAGGAGACTGAACAGGGCACCGTGGGAGGGAGGTGGCACATGGAGGGGGTACAGCTATGGACAAGGCAGCTGTGGGCCTGCCCTGTGAAGTCCCCGTTGCAATAGAGCAGACAGACATTGAGTGCAGTGCAGGTGACTACCTCTTTACGGCCAAGGTACGTGTTGTAAAGGAAAACCACATGCTGCTAAGTGACCCTATAACAGGACAAAGGCAGTTGGTGGGGAAGACACAGACAGTGTCCAGGAGCCCCGCTAGCTTGAGAGGCAACTTCTCTTCTCATCTCCCCAACCTGGGCTTGGTCATCTCCTTCAAATGCATGGTTTACCACATGGAACCATCATTTTAAAAGATGCCTTCCAAAGAGGTAATATTCTAGAAAGAGTAGGAATTTTTCAATTTTTTGAATGTTTGCAATCGGGCCTTGGTAGTGACTTTGAGCAGTAGGATGTAAATAACTCCCACATGCTTAGCGTTCCAATAATGGAACATTAGATATAAATGGCTGCAAGTTCGGAATTCCAAGTGAATTCATGACAGAAGATTAGAAGCCAGTCTTTTTGAGATCAGCCCATGTGAAGCTGACAACTAAGCTATTCATGCTGCCCCGATATGGCTCCACCCACAGACACCCGACAATTTAGAACAAACCATTAATCCCACTATTCTTCCCAGACCACCACAAGCTGGGGAGCACATGGGGGAGAGAAGCGGGGCAGAGAGCTCCACTTACTAAACCTAAAGGTGGCTCAGGGAATTTGCAAACTTTTGAATCCCCCTTGCTCCATCACATAAGAAAATTCCAACTGCAGAGGAACATTTCCTCCCCAGAGGAGATTCAGAGACAGGTGCAAGTCATTGCCAATAGCACGGGCACGGTGTGTGATGAATTTTCCAGCTAATGTAAGAGCTATGTCCTCAGCAATCTCTCCCTGGACATTTTCTTTTCCTCCAGACGCCCTAAGCCCTTAAGCATGAGTTGTTTTCAATCATGGGCCTGCAATTGGCTTGTGCCTCCAAACAGCTCTCCTTGTTCGCCTGGTGTGAGGGAGATTTGCGAACGCCTTTCTCCCTTACTGGTTAAACTCCAAGGCCGCACAGCACAGCGTGAGAGCAGGGTGCTTTGGGGATGATTCTGTCTCTCCAGCAGGAGCAGGTGAAAGCCACCTGCTGCCTGCACAGCAGAGCAGCTCCTCCTCCCAGACCCCGCTCTTCTCAGCTACTCAGTTCCCGCAAAGGAGGTAGGAAAGATTCTTTTCCTCGTTGTTCAGTTGTTCAATCCACAGATGTTTGCTGGATGCATCATGTTTCTTTTTTTCTTTTTCTTTTTTCTTTCTTGTTTTTTTGAGATGGAGTCTCACTGTGTCACCCAGACTGGAGTGCAGTGGTGTTGTATCTGCTCACTGCGACCTCTGCCTCCTGGATTCAAGTAATTCTTGTGCCCCAGCCTTCTGAGTAGCTGGGATTAGAGGTGCACGCCACCATGCCTGGCTAATTTTTGTGTTTTTTACTAGAGACGGACTTTTGCCATGTTGGCCAGACTAGTCTCAAACTCCTGACTTCAAGTGATCCACCCACCTCGACCTCCCAAAGTGCTGAGATTACAGGCATGAGCCACCGCACCTGGCTGGGTGTACCGTTTTTCTGATGCTGCTGTAACAAGTTACCACAAACTTGGTGACTTAAAACTACATAAATACATCATCTTATAGACCTTGAGGCCAGACATCCAAAATAAGACTTGTGGGGCTACATCTGGGAAATGTATGGGTTCCTCCAGAGGCTCTGGGAAGAATCCATGTCCTGGCCCTTTCCAGCCTCTGGAACCTCCTGAATCCCTGGGTTTGTGGCCCCTTCTCACATCACTCCCACCTCTTGCTTCTGTCGTAGCCATTCCTGCTTCATCTCTGTTGTCAAATGTCTCCCTTCTTCCTTCTTACAAGGACCCTTGTAATGATGCCAGGGCCCACTTGGATCCTCTGGGATGATCTCCTCAACTTAATCACATCCGCATAGTCCCCCTGGTCACATATTTACAGTTCCAGGGATTAGGCCCTAATATCCTAGAGGACCACCATTCAGCAGACCACCCTGGATGTGGTGGACACCGCATACCTTGAGCGCACCGCACCTGAACCCCCTCCCTAGGGTTGTAGAAACGCCCACCTAGGAACGCAGAGCTACTCACTTACTCTAGAGACAGAAAATTCCAGATGGCCTGGAACTTGTTTCCCTCCTCTTCTGCCTCTAGGACTGAAGCACGTGACTCAGGCTCCGGCAGCCAGATGCACACTCTGCAGGTTTTGCTTTGGCAGCCGATGGTGAAAAGACACAGGGAAGCAGAAAATTTAGCCTAGCAAGGGTGGGCAGAAGCTACCACACCGCACTTGAAGCAGTCTTGGTGGCAGGGGTTCTAACAGCACAGCCACGGAACAAGGTTGAAGTATCAGTGGAATGTGACCAATTCTGGGGTGTCATTTTGCTGCGTAGCTCACAAAACCTGGCTCTCTGGCTCTCCCAGATATTTGGTGGGTAATCAGTGTCCTTGGATAAATTTATTTTCTATTTAAGTTGACCAAAGCCTTTTTCCTGTTGCTTGCAATTGACAAACTAGGCTAGGTAGATTGTTCCTATGGCCCCAGAATTGTTGCTAAGTCCCCCAAACTGAATAAAGGTTCCAGGCCCTCACCAGAAGCAGATGCTGGTTCCACACCTCTTGCACAACCTGCAGAACTGTGAGCACATGTAAAGAGAGCATGATGTTCTCTTCAGACTTGAGCACATCCAAAGAGAACTCCTGGGAAGCCGTAAGGGCACATCACCTGAGCCTCCTGAGGCAGCTGGAACATTTCCCATGAGCTGCCCTGCCAACCCCTCTTCCCAAGCCTGCACAGAACCTGCGAAGGAAAGAGAGTGAGAAGCATCAGGACTGGCAGACTGGGGATTGTGGAGGAAAAACATGGGGTTATGGTAAGAGGTCATTTCCTTCTTTATGAGGGATGGGAGCTTCACTCCTTTCTATCCCAAATCACCTAGAGAGAGAGTGTGTGTGTGGGGGCGCTGCTTATATGGTTTGGATATTTGTACCCTCCAAATCTTATGTTGTATTGTGGTCCCCATTGTTGGAGGTGAGGGCCTGGGGGAGGTGTTTGGGTCATGGGGTCAAATCCCTCATGAATAGCTTGGTGCTATTGTCATGGTAATGAGTGAGTTCTCACCCTAATCTTTCACAAGAGAGCCGGTTGCTTAAAAGAGCATGCACCTTCCTTCCATCTCTCTCTTGCTCCTCCTTTCACCACCTGACGTGCCAACTCTCTTTCTCCTTCCATCATAATTGGAAGCTTCCTGAGGCTCTCACCAGATGCAGATGCTGGTGCCATATTTCATGTACAACCTGCAGAACCGCGAGTCAAATAAACATTTTTTCTTTATAAGTTTCCCAGCCTTGGGTATTCCTTTAGAGCAATGCCAAATGGACCAAGACAGGGTTCTAAAAGAATCACTTACAGATAGGATGGCTGCACATCTTGGCTCACTTGGGGCAGATTCACCCATTGTCTCAGTCATTTCTAGTAGCATCTCCTCTCACTCTCATAAGTGTCTAGATTTGGCCAATCAATTCTGTGGTCACCGATTTACTGAGCACTCATTTCCAGTAAGACTTGCAGACCCACTCTAATGCTGGGGGATAATTATAAGAAGGTCCTTGTGAGAGAATGACATGGATCTCTTGAATTTGGGAGGGGATAGATATTTGCCTATTTTATACCTGATGGCAAAGAGCTTGCTGAAATACCAGCTCCAGCAGGACAAGATGAAAGTGGTGTGTACTGGGTCTGGAAAGGAAGACGGAGAAACTCCCACCTTACCCTGATCCTCCACAACTCTTAGAGTTCACAGAGAAATCTGGGATTCTCTTGGTTTCACAAGAAGAATTAAGCAGGTTAGAGGAGGATGCAGGAGTTACGGGGATGCGGTGAAGATGCTGCAGGTGGAGAAGAGTGGGATGTGGAGACCTGCATCCCTCTGAGTCATGCTCGGTGATGGAGGCTCCTGCCGTAAGAAGGAGCATCACACCATGAGAGAAAACCACACCCAGCCTCTGCACAGAGACACTGATCAGCAGAGACTGTAACTCAACTGAGCCACTTCAGGACAAAGGACAGCTCATCATTACCAAGAGCTGCTCCTTGCATAATTTGACCATTGTTTTCTCTCTTCAATCCCTGACACCAGCAGTGTTACCAAGCTTGTCCAACCCACCTTATTTTGTTGTCATTGCTGCCTGTTCTGTTTTATTTTGTTTGAGGCTTTTAGTAGCCTGAAGCTGAGGTTTTTTAGTTTCTGTCTCTAGTGATAAGCAGAAAAGAGGGATGAAAAGGGGCATTACTAGCCCAGCCAGAAACAGAAACTAAGAACCCATGCCTGTATTCTTTCCCTTGGGCATCCCTGTTCTATACTAGGAAAGGGTGGAGGGGACAGGAGTGACCTACTGTTTCCTCACCCCCTCTTCGCCTCATGGACACACACACAACCATATCCAAGTTCTTTAGCTGAGGGTTTGGGCCACACAGGGTCAAGAAAAGTATTGAAACATTCACAGAATTAGAACTTTAAACAGAACTGGACTGATTTGAATAACCAGCAGCAACCAAGACAGTCTTAAGTAACAGGAAAGGAGGGCTTAACATAGCCTGGTTAGTGAAAGAGATTGAGAAACAAACTTCCACGGAGTTGAGACTGTTCCATAAACCAGGTTCAAGTTCAGGACAAACATCTTTTATTTTCACTTGTCAGCATTCTCTCCCTCCTAATTTGCCTTTGGGAAAATACGCATTCTCCATTCCCAGTTTCTGCCGTGGAGGAGGGGCTGCCCATTGTGCACCTTCCGCCCACTCATCTTCCTCATCCCCAATCCAGGAGGAGACATGTGAGTCAGGCCTTGCCAAGCAAGAGTGATTATCAGCTAGCCCGGCTTCTGTGGTGACTCTGTTGGAAAAAAAGGTTGTCTTTCCACTGTGGTTACTTAGCTGGTGGAACTGCCAGCCTGGAACTCATGATCACTATCTGGCCCCTGACAAGAGAAGAGCTCATGCCAAAACGGTGAAAAGGGGGCCAAGAGACACAGAGCACCTGGACACCACTGTGCCTGAAGCTAGATACCCCTGAGTTTTTTAGTTTCATGAACCAATCCATTCCCTTCAATGGTTAAGACACTTTGAAATGGATTTGTCACTTTCACTGAAAAATATTTTTTCTGATGCAGATGTTCGAGTAAGTGGAAAAGGACGGTGTATCAGTCAGATTCTAGCAGGAAAGAAAATACAGGAAATAGATGAAGTTAAGGGAGCCAACAAGAGATAGTAAGGCACCCAGGCAAGTGTGGGAAGGCTTTACCATCCCTAGGCTTGTGCTATTGGAGTCCCATGAGAGCAGAAATTCTGAAAAATGGGTCACCTGCTAGAAGTCACAGCCACTTCCATAACTGTGCTGAGTAGGGACCTCCTGGCTTTTGACCTCCTGCAAGTTCTTTCCATTAGCCAATCTCAGAGGGAGGGAAGTCAGGGTGATGCAAAAAGTAGAGAGGGCGTCTCCACGGCATTGTGCAGAGGCAAGCAAAGAGTAGAGTTTGTGGGAAGACAAGGGGAAAATGCAGACTCACAAGCTGAGGATGCTTCTAATCTTCCAGCAGTATCCCTGTTCAGACAAACAGCAGGCATGGGGGGCCTCACATTGTCCGGTCATTTTTAGCCTACAATGAATGCCCCATGGAAATCAAATGGCACATTGACATCACAGAGAACAGGAATGAATGCTGACACTGTTTATCCTTGGTCATTCCCGTCTGAGTTCAAGGCTGTTTTCCCCATGGTATTGTGTCCATTGTTCCATGGCTGGTGTGTCCTTCCTCCTTTCCCTGAATTTCACGCTTTATTCAAGACCTAAAGCTTCATCTTGTTTGTGAATCTGCTCCTGACCTTCCCAACTTGTGGCGCCCACACCACCTTAACCTCACTGCCATTGATAGCACTTTTCTGATCATGGGGACACTGAGTCAGGGCTAATGCCTCTGATTCACTCATTTGAGTCGCGATTTTTCTAGCCTCCTTGGTTAGGGCTCGCATCCCATGAGGAAGGGCTGGGTCTTATGCTCGTTGCACTCAGGGTTTCCACCCCATTCTCCCTTCATCACCTGCCCTCCCCCTCACTCATCCCTGCCAATGTGCCATACACCGGGATGTAAATGGTAGGCACCTAATGCATATTTATGAGCTGGAGTGTTTGGGGAGGGGAGATTGTTTTTGTTTGGCTAAATCTAGAATCCTAGAACCACAATGTCTAAAAAATATATTTTCAAAGAGAATTGGGCAGCTTTGAACAAGGTAAAACGAATGAACCAACACAAGAAGAACTGTTCCAAGACCCATGTTCCCAGTTAGCTTAGGGCATGGGAGATGGGGTACACAAGAGATCTAAAGCTTTAGGAAAACTCATCCACTCAGCATCCTGTGCCCCCTTAAAATCTTATCAAGGTGATTTTATCCATGCTGTTGTCTATGCTTGCCACTCAAAGTTAATCAGCCTTACAGTCTTTGGAATGAAAAGTTGCATTGCATTTCTTACCTGCTGTGAAAAGCACAGATTCCTTTTGGGGTACTTGATCTTGGTTCCTGCCATCATCATCTCATGGCCCATGGTGGAGGAAGGGAGCCCTTGATGGGCCAGTTGCTGCCTTTCTACACAGAGATTCCAGTACTGCCCATGAGGGCCCCCCCTGCACCACACGAGCCACCTGCAGAGAAGAAGGCCTGATGACCTGGGCTTAAGAGAGCAAGGGAGAACCTGCACCATGGATGCGCTGTGTCAGTTCACGCTGCAGGTAGGCACTGACGCTCCCCACACAGTCAAAGACTTGGTTAATTTCTCAGAAGACCTCTCATTTTCTACCCACTGATTTCAGAGTTTTCTCCTGGAATTGGAAATCATGGCTCTTGAAGGCCACTGGCTTGATAGGCCGGTTACACTGAAATTGGACAATATTGCTGTATCCTACGCTGGTGCAGGCCAGGGCCTACGGGGGGCCTCTGGGTGGGAATAAAATGCATTACCTTCAAAAGCTATTTACTTCCTTCACCTGCAGCTCAATCTAATGCCACCCTCTTGTTTGCAGAAATGTCATAAATAACAATACGATTCCCAGGCAAGAATACTTCTAGCAAGTTTGTATTAAATGTTTACAAAATATGTTTTAAAATTTGCAGAATCCGAAAAACTAAATCCAAATTTAAAATAATAATAAATGGGGAACACTGTACAAAACCCAACTTGCATTCTGTTGCAGTTCACCTTGGAGGACAAGGATGTTGCTTGAGGAAGGTGGTTCTCAGTAACGAGAGAGGCACCAAAGTGAACATGTCACAGTAGAGCTTCAATGGGGAAATTTAAAACATACCACAAAGAATATGCAGAGCTGCTCCGAATACTTCCAGAATGAACAGACCACAGATGATGTCTCTGCAAAAATACTTTCCCCACCTATTCAGCTGAGTCCAGTTAACCAGACCTACTCAGTTTAAATGCAAAGGAGGCATTAGGGCAACAAAATAGGCTGATCTGACGACTCACCTCTGAATCTGCGAGCTCGGACTTCAGAAAGGGACAGTTCACAGTTTACACATATCCAGAGAAAAAGAGTGTTTTCTCAGTATTTCAAAGTCAGCAAGAGGCAGACTTCCTCCTGGCCACATGGCTCCAAACACTTGTGTACACACCTCTTGGGAAGACATCACCTCCATGCTGGGTTAATTTCCTGAGCTCTATGGGGACAGCACGTCTGGTTCCAGCCTCCCTAGCTTGGCTTAATTTTATTTGTTTCTCCCTCAAAAAAAGAGCTTTGCTCTTTGCCCACCTGTAAATAATATACTATCAGGTCTTTAATGATTAGGGGGTTGGGCGAGCTGCTCTTCAATGCAAAATGAAAGAGTGAGGCCCACGTGCCCCTGTGTCCTCCACTCCAAATTCCACCTGAATGTGGATATGCAAAAGGAAGAGAAAGTAGCTGGTGCTCCAGAACTTGCTTGTGCCAACCACAAGCATCTCCTGGTTTATACACTCATAATCCCAGGGACTCTCAGCTGCAATGGCATGAGATTAGATGTGTGACTTATTATAAGAGATTCCACACTGTGTGGATCAATAAGAAGCTCATTGAACATGGAAATTCTCTCCTTGCCTTCCCAGATAGAGAATGACAAATCTAAACACCCATGCTGGGTAGGACCCCATCTAAACCCAGTTATATGCCGTAATTGGAGCTTAGCATAACATGAGCTAAGGGAAAACTTCAAACACTTTAAAGGTTCTATTTTCAATCTGCCTTTTGAGTTTACTTCCCTTAATGCAATTTGGTGCATGATGACTGAGCACCTACTGTGTGCTGGGCTTAACATGTCATTTAGTCCTTAAGGAGCTTGCAACGTAAAGTGGAAGCCACCTATTCATCTCCAGCTGTTTACCAGTGTGCTCAGCTAGAAATGCAAGTAGTAGTCAGGAGTTTCATCTGCTTTCTTCCAACTGGCTTCCTCTAAGTTAGAGGATCTAGGAAGCAGTTATACCTGAAGGCAGGCAACAAGAGAAAGAGAAAGAAAGGTGCCTGAATAATCTTCAAACTATACGGTGGACATCACATGATTTGTAGTTTGTTGCTTTCAACAGCCCAGAGAGACAACAGCCCCAACCCTATCAGGATATGGGCTGCATTGGATGGGTAAGGTCTACAAAGGGTTTAGTACATGATCAATGTTAATGTATGAGTCCATCTTGTACTGTTATAAAGAAATACCTGGGCTTAGCACCGTGGCTCACACCTGTAATCCTAGAACTTTGGGAGGCTGAGGTGGGCAGATTGCCTGAGTTCAGGAGTTTGAGACCAGCTTGGGCAATATGGTGAAACCCCATCTCCACTGAAATACAAAAAAATTAGCCAGGCTTGGTTGTGCATGTCTGTAATGGCAGCTACTCAGGAGGCTGAGGCATGAGAGTTGCTTGGACCTGGGAGGCTAAGGTTGCAGGGAGCTAAGATCGTGCCACTGCACTCCAGCCTGGGTGACAGAGCAAAACTCTGTCTCAAAAAAAAAAAAAAGAAAAAAAAAAAGAGAGAGAGAGAGAGAGAAATGCCTGAAACTAGTTAATTTATAAAGAAAAGAGGCTTAATTGGCTCACAGTTCTGCAGGCTGTACAGGAAGCATGGCTAAGGAGGCCTCAGGAAACTTACAATCACTGCAGAAGGGGAAGGGGAAGCAAGCACGTCCTTCATGGCAGGAGCCAGAGGAAGAGGGTGGAAAGGGAGGTGCTACACACTTTTAAACAAGCAGATTTCATGATAACTCACTCACTATCACAAGAGTTGCACCAATGGGGAAATCTCTCCCCATGATCCAGTCACTTCCCACCAGGCCCCACCTCCAATATTGGGGATTACAATTCAACATGAGATTTGTGCAGGGACACAGACTCAAACCATATCATTTAGTTTCCTACTGCAGTGTGTGTGTGTGACAAATTGTCACCAATTTAGAGGCTTAAAATGACCCCTATTTATTATCTTATGGTTTCTGTAGTTCAGAAATTTGGCATAGTATGGCTGAGTTCTCTGCTCAGGATTTTGCAAAGCTAAAATCAAGGTGCCAGCTGATTGCATTCTCCACTGGAGGAGGATCCACTTTCAAGCTCTCTCAGGTGCGTGGCAGAAATAATTTCTTTGGGACTGTAGAATTCATGGCAGCTTTGTTCTCCAAAGCCAGTAACAGAAAAATCTCCTCTGCTTAGAGCCTCTGACTTAGAAAAAGTCCTGGACCTTCTCTGAAAAGGCTTACCTGATTGGGTTAGGCCCACCCAAGGAAAACACCCTTTAGGTTAACTCAACTGATTAGGAACTTTATTGAATATTTCCACTTTGCCACCTGCCATCACTTAGAAGTGGCATCCATCATATTCACAAGTCCCTCTCACACTCAAAGAGAAGGGAATATACAGGGTGTCAGTGGTAGGAGATGGAAATCCTGGTAGCATCTTAGAAGTCTGCCTACCACAGTGTCCAGCCTGTACATGAGTACCTAAGAGATGGTAGCTGCACTTATCTGAATCCTCATTAACATCACCATTATCTCTACTCTCCATGCTGGGAAGCTGAGGCTGGGGTGGGTTAAATAACCTGCTCAAGATCTTACAATTAACCAATAGCAAAGCCAGAATTTGAACCCACGACTTCTCATTCGAAACTGCATGTCCTCTTCCATACAACAGCCTACTACAAGAAAACCAATGAAAACCAAGTAGGGGTGTTGTCCCTGTGTTAAATGTGATGATCCACCTTTCCTGGGGTAGGAGGGAAACAGATACACACATTAGATTCTTCCTTAAGAGTCATTCTCCATCTTGCTTTGATAATGTGATTCCAAATTTTTCAGCTTTGAGCACAGATATTTATGTGCTTATGAAAGGTACACAGGCCCTCTCCCCAGGCCTAAGGATGCATCATGCTTGCTCTAAGCCAATCAAGGCACTCCAATTCCTCTTTTCCTATTGTGTTCAGTGATGTCAGGGGAGATCTACTTGAGGTTACTGGGAAAGGTCTCTGTATTTGTCTATTCTCATGCTTCTGATAAAGACATACCCAAGACTGGGTAATTTATAAAGGAAAGAGATTTAATCTACTCACAGTTCAGTATGGCTGGGGAGGCCTCACAATCATGGCAGAAGGGGAAGGAAGAACAAAGACATGTCTCATATGGCAGCAGAAAAGAGAGCTTGTGCAGGGGAACTTCCCTTTATAAAACCATCAGATCTCATGAGACTTACTCACTGTCATGAGAATGGCATGGGAAAACCTGCCCCTATGATTCAATTACCTCCCATGGAGTCCCTCTCGTGACACATGGGGATTATGGGAGCTACAATTCAGATGAGATTTGGCTGGGGACACAGCCAAACTACATCAGTCTCCCTCTCAATAAAGGAGAAAAGCTTAAGAGAGGAAGGTCTCTGCTCCTTTTCTTCTGGCTTTTTTTTTTTTTTTTTTTTTTTTGTAATGACTTAAACACAGATGCAGGAAGTTGTGATGCTTGGAACCGGGCTATCATTTTGAAAGTTCAGAAGTTAACAGAGAACACTGTCCCAGAGCCCTGATCTTGTCAAATGCTGACCTAATACTGGCTCTGACTTCCACCAGGCTTCTTGTCAGCTAGAATGAATGTTCACATGGCCTAAGATACTGCCAGTGGCCTAGAAGCCAAAGGCATTCCAACTGAGAGATAATGAGAGGGAAAGGGAATGAGAAGAAAGGGGAAGGGAAAGAGAGGAAGAGAGAGAATGAGACACACAGAGAGAATATGATTGGTTGTAAAAGTGCTGTAGGAAACCCAACTACCTGTTAGGATATAAGGAGATTCATCTTCTCTCCCACCACAAGGACCAATGCCCCTGCAGCTCAGAGCGGGGGTTTTGGAGCTGCAGAGAATGGGACAGAGCCACCTGTCCGTACTCATATTCTAGTAACCTCCTCTGCATTTGTATAACATCATTAAATATTCAAAAATAATATTTCTTGATCAGCTGGGCAAAAATTTCAGGAATGTAGGAAACATCTGTGAGACTTACACACACTTACCACTAGCTGTCTTAAGATAGGCATACTGGAATCAATGGCTAAAGGCAAAGGAATATGATTTGAGACAGACTTTTCCCATTAACTACTGATACTTTCAGCAAACTAATGCTTAGATATGTTTCCCCAGGAAGCCTCTACCCCTGCCCAGATCATTTGGAAACAGACTCTCTTCTTCTCCCGCCCCTTCACCACTCCCCATATCACCTTTTAAGCACCAACATTGGTGTCTCCATTCTGGGTTCCCTGACAGATAAGGCTAAGACAGAGAATCAGTTCTTTACTGCCCTCTTTGAACCTCATGTATGAGCCACAAACCCAACAATTTAAAGCAGAAAAGAGACCAGGGCAAGTTCAGATGGTTTGTGGTTCTCTCTAGTGCCCTGGGATAAGGTCCCAGAAATTATAAGAGTTCCTTAGTCTAAACCTAAGGCTCAACATTATGGGCAGTTAGCAAGCTTTTTTCCTTAATCCAGAAGGACAAGTAATTTAGGACAAGACATGGGTTTGCTCTGATAAAGTGAATGCATTCACATCTGATTTAAATCTTCTGCAAACATAATTGCCTGTATCCCACACTGAGCTAACATTCTTTCTAGCAGCCATGTAACCATGATCAAATGACCACAGAATATATATTTCTTTACATGCAACATACTATGCTAGGTGGGGCATAGACCCTGCCAGCAAGAAGCTTACAGTGTAGAAGGGGAGGCAAGACATTTCTGTGGGAAATTATATAATAAGGGATTCAAATACCATTTCTAGACAATGAGAGAAGACATAACCTAAGGCAAGACATGATTAATTGCCAAGTGAATTGTTCAGACAGTAATGACAAGAGGTTGGAGTGGAGAATGATTGCTTCGGTCTAGGACAATCAAGGAAGGCTGTATCAGTCTACAATTAGAACTGTGGAGACAAGTCAGGGTGGTGAGCAAAGGAGTTTAATATCTATTCCTCAAGGGAGAATATTGGAAATAAGGGTGGTAAGGAAGATGGGAGCCAGCATTTGGAACATCTGTGTTCTTCTCTTGTCAAGAGGAGACCTTATTCTGGAGAATTCCTTTGAAATGGCATATCAGGTCATAGGGAAAGTGGCGAGGAAAAGTAAGAAGGAGAATAACAGTAATTTTCATGGATAAAGCATGCAGTCTTACCCAATGCATCTTCCCTCCATGAGTAAATGTTTGGTTGGACTGGACTCAGTATGGACCTCCAGAAGGAAGAGAGCCTGACGGTGCTGCTTTAAGGATGTTCTTCATGAAGTGAAGAAGAAGCCCTAGGACACCTGCTTCTGGAAAAGCAAATAGTATTGAACTTCCCTTCTTTCTTTAAACATCTATAAATCTGGACAGTATCTATAAGGCAATAGTTTTCAGGCAATGGAAGATAGCAAAGATTGAAACCCCCGAGAGAAGAAAACATATGAGGAGGCCCTGACGTTTACCCCAGTTCTCTTCCTGAGGACAAGACAGTGCACAGAGGTCCCACTGAGCTAAAGGGTGGATATTCGAATTTAGTGGTACTGAAGCAGCTTGAATTTGTGAGGACGAATACCAGGGAAAAGGAGCTGCAAGGGGGGGAATAGAAGCCTGTGCAGAGTTCCCCATGGAACAAGGGTTGGTTAGTTGGCCAATGGCTGGGCCGTATTCACACAGGGAACTTCTCAAATCCTAGCAGAGAGTGGCTGAATTCTGTGGGGTTTAGAGAAGAATACTAGAAGTCTCACAGCGCTTCAAAGAGGACTCATTAAACATCTGGACTTTCAGTAAAGAAGCAAGAAAAAGTGTGGATTAGGAGTGAGCACCGTGCCTTAGAGTAAGAGCTACCTCAGATCCCTTTCCCCTCAATAAAACCTAAAACCAAGCCTAGACAGAGTTAAGGACAATAGCATATAAATTAACAATTTCATAAAACAAAGCTCCATCTTCTTTAAAGGAAGACAACACGATACAGATTTCCTACACTGGATCATACACAATGTCCAACATTTAAAAAATTACTAGGCATATGTAAAACCAGAAAAATTTTATCCATGATCAACAAGAACCACTCAATAGAAATATTCCCTAGATGACATGGATGATAGAATGAGGAGACAAAGATTTAAAGCAGCTATGTGAAGATGCTGAAGGACTTATTTAAAATATACTCTTAAAGAGTAAATGGATAGGGGATCTCATTTGAACATGAAAATAACAGATGTTACTCAACTTACAATGGAGTTACATACTGCTAAAATAAGTTGAAAACAATTGTAATTGAAAATAATTGTAAGTCAAAAATACTGTAGGTCAAACACGTTTAATACACCTAATATACCAACTGTCATAGCCTAGCCTACCCTGCCTTAAATGTGATCAAAACACTTACATTATTCTATCATTAGGTAAATCATTTAACAAAAAGCATTGAATGTCTTACGTAATTTATTGAATATTGTGCTAAAAGTGAAAAACAGAATGGTTGTATGTGTACTCAAAGTATGGTTTCTACTGAGTGAAGATCACTTTTGCATGATTGTAAAGTCAAAAAAATTGTAAGTCAAACCATTGTAAGTCAAGAACAATCTGTAATTAAAAAGAACCAATGGAAATTCTGGAACAGAAAACTAAAACATCTAACATTTAAAAAAATAGTTGATAGGCTTAAGAGAAGATTAGAAATGAAAGAAGAAAGAGTGGGGAAACTTTTCAAAAAGAGAGAATTGGCTGGGCGCGGTGGCTCAAGCCTGTAATCCCAGCACTTTGGGAGGCTGAGATGGGCGGATCACGGGGTCAGGAGATCGAGACCATCCTGGCTAATACGGTGAAACCCCGTCTCTACTAAAAAATACAGAAAACTAGCCGGGCGAGGTGGCGGGCGCCTGTAGTCCCAGCTACTCGGGAGGCTGAGGCAGGAGAATGGCGTAAACCCGGGAGGTGGAGCTTGCAGTGAGCTGAGATCCGGCCACTGCACTCCAGCCTGGGTGACAGAGCGAAACTCCGTCTCAAAAAAAAAAAAAAAAAAAAGAGAGAGAATTAACCTGAAGAAAGGGAAAAATGAGTTTAAAAAATATGACCAGAGCTCCAGCAATCTGGTATTATTTAAAGTGGTCTAATGTTCGTGTAAGTGGAATCTCAGCAGGAAAGGAGAGAGAGAGACAATGGGACAGATAAAACATTAGAAGAAGGCATAATGATCACATTTTTTACAAATTTGGAGAAAAATATTAACTGAAAAATCCCCAAAGAATGGCAAATCCTAAGCAGGATAAATACACAGACAAACATGCTTAAGAACATCACGGCAAAACTGTTGAAAACTAAAGCGAAAGAAAAACATCTTAAAAGCAGCTAAATAAAACCAGCATATTAAATATAGGAGACCAACATGAAAAATGGCTGACTTCTCATCAGAAAGAATGAAGGCCAGAAAACAATGGAATTGCAACTTTAAAGCAGAAAAAGAAATTGTCAATGCAGAATTCTATACCCAATAAAAGTCTTTCAAAAATGAGAGTGAAATTTTTTAAAACTTGAGAGAATACATAGCATTTGAACTGCCCGTTAGAAATACTAAAGAACATTATTCAAGCCAAAGGGAAATTGTATCAGATGGAAACATGGATCCACAGAAAGAAATACAGAGCACAGAAAATAACAAATATGTGACTAAATATATTTTTAAATACAGCTTATTTTTTACTAGTGTTATTAAAAGGAAAATTAGCAAAAAATGGTAATGAAGTGTAGTTTTTAACACACAAAGAAGTAAGATATAACAATAGCACAATCAGATGGTCAAATAGAATTATAATTTTGAAAAGTTCTTACACTTGTGAAAAATGAAGTGACACACTAAGTAAATGGTGGTAACTGAAGGGTATGTATTGCAGTCCTAGAGCAATTTCTAAAATGAGTAAAACTCCCAAATAAATATTGAAATAAAATATGAAAATCCTAGCACAGTTGTTTTACTGATTTTTTGTTATCATTATAGAACTTGTCCCCAATATCTGTTCTCAACTTCTTCCATTGTAATAGGTTTTTCCACTGGTTAAATAGCTATTCAGAGAGAAGGCTATCTTTCTCAGCCTCCTTCACAGCTTGATATGACCATGTGACTAAATCATTGCCAATAAGTATGAAAAGAAGTGATCCATATATAACATCTGTGCACTTTCCTTAAAATGCAGTAAACCATGGAAGGCATGGAAGAGCGCTGATATGAAAAAAATCCTCAGCTCCCAGATGACTTTGCAGAAGAGTGCCATTGTATCAACTTGGAAATTTACTTGAAAGAGAAGTAAATGTTTATCTTGTTTAAGTCACTGTTATTTTGTGTTCCTGTTGTATGTAGCCAAACTTGAATTCTAATTAGGACAGTGACTAATTAAACTTATCAGCAAAAAGTCAACTATAAGATTTGGAAATAATAGATGCACAGAGCACATATATGTCAACTATTGAATATTGTACTAAACATATGTCAACATTTTATACTAACTATACGTCAACTATAAGGTTTGAAAATAATAGATGCACAGAGTATTCAGATTCATACAACAAACACTAATAAATCACCTAACATGGGCCAGACATGGGATTAAGTGCTAAAATGCATTGGTGGACAAGATAAAGCTTGAACTTGTCTACACAGGACATGCAATCTTGAAGTATTTCCCCTCTTTCTTTTCCTTAAAACGTCCTTGCACTTGGACTCTTTGCTTCCTTACTGATCATTTATTCTTTAACTTTCTACAACCAAATTTTCCTCTGCTTTACTAAATCTATGCTTTTAAAAGTCATTACAAATAAACCCACCAATGTTCTTCTTCCAGCAATGGCAAAGCAGTTCTTATCAGATGGACTTCCAGACAGTCCCTTCCACAGATGACAGCTATACACCTCAGAAGACACCAGCAATCACCACAAACACACAGAAACTGAAAGGTCTTAACACTTGAAATAAAGGAATAGCACTGGGTAAGTTTCTTTTCACCCACGATCAGGACCTCATCTAGAGTACAAGGTGGATAAAATACAGAAAGAAACCAACATCTAACAGGCTTGAAAAGCCAGGGGAAGAATCTGGGACAACATCATCAGCTGAAAGATGGAAGTAGGGAGGATTTTAGAAAGAAGAGCGCCACAAAGAAGGAGCAAAATATTCTGCATATAAATGCTGCCTAAATCACTGGATGACCCCTGAACTATATATATACAGAGCAGACTCCAAGCACCCAGTTACATCTAAAGGGACTGAACAGAGGTTCAACTTTCTGCCCACCACAGTGAGAAAAAAGCTGGATAATAATGATAATATGCTGTGTCAAAATTTGTGGGATGCTGCTAAAGTAGTAATATAAGGAAATAAATAGCTTTAAGTATTTATATTAGAGGAGAAAGAGGTCTAAAGTCATTGGTGTAAGATTCAATGTAAAAATGGTCTATAAAAAAGTAAACAGAGAAAAAAGAAGAAATATAAGAGAAAACAATCAATGAAATGGAAAAACAATAAAACCAAATGTTTGGGTTTTGAAAATTTTAAAAATAGATAAATGTATAGCTAGGTAATCAAGAAAAAAACAGAGCTATAACACAGATTAACAGTATCAGGATTATAAGAGGTTATATTATTGCAGATCCTATAGGCATTACAGGAATAGCAAGAGATTATTAAGAACAACTTTTTGCTGATAAGTTTAACAACTTAGATGAAATGGACACATTTCGTGAAAAATACAACTTATCAAAACTGATGCAAGGTGAAACAGAAAATCCAAATAGCCCAGCTTTTATGAAACAAATTGATTTGATTTTTGATCATCTTCTGACAGATAAAGCTTTAGTTCCTGTTAGTTTCACCGGTGAATTCTATCAAAACTTCAGGGAAGAAATAATGCCAATCCTCCATAAACTCTTTTAGAAAATATAAAAGAAGGGAATATCTTCTGATTTGTTTTGGGAGATATTTTAGCTCAATGTTTGCTGAGACTAGCAAACTAAGGTACTAAAATATAAAAAATGTATACGAGAGAGAGGAAAGAAAGAAAGAAGGAATGGAAGGAAGGAAGGAAGGAAGGAAGGAAGGAAGGAAGGAAGGAAGGAAGGGAAGAAAGGAAGGAAGGAAAGAAAGAAGGAAGGAAGAAAGGAAGGAAGGAAGGGAGGGAGGGAGGGAAGAAAGGAAGGGAGGAAACTATGGGGAGGGAAGGAGGGAGGAAGGAAGGAAGGAAGAAATAATATTGTAAGGCAAAGAGAACTACAGCTCAACAGCTCCCTTGAACATAGCTGCAGAAATTCACAGCAAACTTTTAAATAAATAAATAAATAAAGTAAAATATGTAAATAAATAAGTAAATAAAAGCAATATATTAAAAAGACAATGCATTATGTTGGGTTATACTAAGAAGTAAAGGTTGATTTAATATTTGAAAATAAATCAACAGGATACATCATGCTAATACAATTAAAGGTAAAATCAAATGTTTATTTAAAAAATTAACAAAAGTCATTTGATAAAATTGAGTACCAATTAATGCTAAAACTTGCCAAATTAGGACGTTAAGATTTCTCAGTCTGATTTAAAACAAAAATAAAAACTATGACGGACTCTATACTAAATGCTATGTTATGAGCTTCTTCCCTCCTAAGATACAAACAAGTCTAGGTTGTTTACTGACATTATTTGTATTCTAAATTAGTACGTATTTCGACCATTGTAATGAGTCAAGAAAAACAAATGCATAAAGATTTGGAAGAAAAAAGAACAACTATCTCAGTTCACAAGTGGCATGGCTCCTTTAACAGGAAATTCTAAGAAATCTACACACAACTACCATAATCAAAAAGTAAATTTACCTATGTCATGGGAGATGACCTCAACACACACAAGCCAACTGTGGTTTTATAAACCAGCAATAAACCATTATAAATTTAATTAAAAAATCAATTCCATTTATTATAGTTTAATTATAAAATAGTTAAGAATAAATTTGATAAAAGATGTGCAAGAGCTCTGCACTGAACACCATTAAACAGAGCTAAAAAAAATAAAAGAAGATCCAATAAATGGAGATATCCATAGGATGGGAGACTTGACATGGTTGAGATTAATTCTCTCAAAATTTCCCTATAGTTCCGACTTAATCACAATCTAAATTCCATCAGGAATTTATGTAAGATTTGATGAGCTGAATCTAAAATTTTTATGAAAATGCAAAGGACCTAGAATAGCCAAAAACAATGTTGAAGACAAAGAATAAAATTAAAAGATTTAGAATACTTGATTCCAAGTTAGTGGGATATTGACATAAGAATAGACATATAAATTTGTTGGACAAAATATAGAACTAGACCCACACATATATGGCCAATTAATATTCATCAAAACTGTCAAGGTAATTCAATGGTGAAACAATATCTACTTGATAAATGATTCTAAAATATCCAGATATTCATACTATGAAATATGAATTTTGATCTCTACTTCATACATTATACAAAATTTAATTTGAAATGGGCAATAGGCCCAAATATAAAACTTAACACTATAAAGCTTCTAGAAAAAAATCATGGAAGAATATTTTGTGATTTGGGGATTGGCAACATTTTCTCAGAAAGGACATGGAAAGCAATAACCACAAAAAAAGATAATTTCGACTGCATCAATATTTCAAATTTCTGCTCATAAAAAGACTCAATGAGTAAAATGAGTAAGCCATAGGAAAGGAAAAAAGGCATTATAGAATGGATAACCCCTACAGTAGTGGTAGAAGTTCAACACTAAAAAAAAAAAAAATGAATTTAAAAGAGACAAACTTTGAGGGCCGGCGCGGTGGCTCAAGCCTGTAATCCCAGCACTTTGGGAGGCCGAGACGGGCGGATCACGAGGTCAGGAGATCGAGACCATCCTGGCTAACACGGTGAAACCCCGTCTCTACTAAAAAGTACAAAAAACTAGCTGGGCGAGGTGGCGGCACCTGTAGTCCCAGCTACTCGGGAGGCTGAGGCAGGAGAATGGCGTGAACCCGGGAGGCGGAGCTTGCAGTGAGCTGAGATGCGGCCACTGCACTCCAGCCTGGGCGACAGAGCGAGACCCCATCTCAAAAAATAAAAAATAATAATAATAATAAAAATAAAAAAATAAAAAAGAGACAAACTTTGAACAAACATGTCATACATGAAGGTATATGGATAATCAATAAGCACATGGAAAAGTGCTCAACATCATTAGTTATACCAATATCAATAATATCATACCAATGCAAATGAAAATCACCATATGGTAGAACTCTACAGCCACCAGAATGACTGAACTTAACAAAACTAATGATATAAAATGTTGACAAGGATAAGGAGCAACTAGAACTCTCATATGTTATTGTCATACCTTATTTTTTAAAATTTTATTTCGATAGATTTTGGGGAACAGGTGGTGTTTGGTTACCTGAGTAAATTCTTTAGTGGTGATTTGTGAGATTTTTGTGTACCCATCGCCTGAGCACTCTATACTGAACCCAATTTGTAGTCTTTTATACCTCACCCCCTTCCCACCCTTACCCCCTGAGTCCCCAAAGTCCACTGTGTCATTCTTATGTCTTTGCATCCTCATAGCTTAGCTCCCACTTAGAGTGAGAACATACAATGTTTGATTTTCCATTTCTGAGTTACTTCACTTGGAATAATAGTCTTCAGTCCCATCCAGGTTGCTGTGAATACCATTAACTCATTCCTTTTTATGGCTGAGTAGTATTCCATCATATATATATAAACCACATTTTTTAATGTGCTTGTTGATTGATGGACATTTGGATTGGTTCCATATTTTTGCAACTGGGAATTGTGCTGCTATAAACATATAAAAAAAAGGTATTGTACTAATACCTTTTTCATATAATGACTTCTTTTCCTCTGGGTAGATACCCAGTAGTGGGATTGCTGTATCAAATAATAGTTCTACTTTCAGTTCTTTAGGGAATCTCCAGGCTGTTTTCCATAGCGCTTACCACCAGTGGTGTAGAAGTGTTCCCTTTTCACTGCATCCATGCCAACATCTATTATTTTTTGATTTTTTTATTATGGTAATTCTTGCCGGGGTAAGCTGGAACTTAATTAAACTAAAGAGCTTTTGCACAACAAAAGGAACAGTCAGCAGCATGAACAGACAACCCATAGAGTGGGAGAAAATCTTCACAATCTATATATCTGACAAAGGACTAATATCCAGAATCTACAATGGACTCAAACAAATTACCAAGAAAAAAACAAATGATTCCATCAAAAAATAGGCTAAGGACATGAATAGACAGTTATCAACAGAAGATATACAAATGGCCAACAAACATATGAAAAAATGCTCAACATCACTAGCAATCGGGGAAATGTAAATCAGAACCACAATATGATGTTGTACTTTTCTGATGAAAGGGCAGCATGGTTTGGCATTTTCTCATGAAAGTTAAAAAACACAGAACATTCCACACTTGGGTTTATTTGTGTGAGAAATGCAAGCATATGTCCACAAAAGATTTGTGTGTAATTATTCATAGCAGTTCATTCACAAGAGTCAAAAATTGGGAATAGCCCAGGGCTATAATCACATTACACCAGCAAACAGCTAAACAAACTTTTACATCAGCAAAACAGCTAAACAAACTTTAGTATATTCCTACAATAGAATAGTATGCAAAAATTTAAAAAGAAAAAACTGCTGATACACAGTACGACATGAATGAATCTCAAAAAAAAAAAAAGAAAAGTTATCTCAATGGAAGAAACCTTACGCAGAAGAGTACATATTGTATATTTTCACTGAATGTTCTAGAACAAGCAAAACAATAGTAAAAAAAGAATCTTTTAAATTAGAGAAATAGTTATAGTAGAAGAAGGGCAGGACTGACTGGAAATAGGCACGAAAGAATGTTCTTGGATGATGATGTTTGCATTACACAGCTTTATGCATTTGTGGAAAGTCATCAAATGATACACTTAGATTTACGTATTTCTTTGTTTTATTGTCATTTAAAGTCTTTCTTCTGGATATTTATTATTTATTTAGGATTAATAGAATACCACAATGAAATATCACCTCACACCTGTTGGGATGGTTGTTATAAAGAAAAGATAACAAGTGTTGATGAGAATGCAGAGATATTGGAAAACTGGGTAAAGTATTGATAGAAATGTAAAATGGTGCATAGGCCATAGAAAAAAGGCCAGCAGCTCTTCAAAAAATTTAAAAAGAATTACCTTATGATCCAACAATCTCACTTCCAGGTATATACCCAAAAGAATTGAAATCAAAATGGTGAAGAGATATATACATTCCCACAGTCATAGAAGCATTATTCACAGTAGCCAAGATATGAAAATAATCTAATGTCCATTGACAGATGGATGGCTAAAGAAAATGTGGTATACACATACAATGAAAAATTATTAACTCTTAAAAAAGAAGAAAATTCTGCCATATGCAACATCATGGACAAAATGAGAGGATATTACGTGAAGTGAAATAACCCAGTCACAGAAGGACAAATACTGCATGATTGCATTTACCTGAGGTATCTAAAATATTCAGACTTACAGAAACAGAAAGTCGGATTTTCCTGCTATAGAATTTTAGTGGCTTTGTAATACCTAGCAAAAATCAGCCAGCTGGGTGTTAGTCTGGTTGTCCAGAGAAACTGAATCAATAGAATACACACATGTAAGTGTGTATACGCGTGTGTGTATATATGTGTGTATATGTGTGTAAAGATATATATACATATGTATATGTCTATACAGCTGTGTATATGTGCATATATATCACATGTATAGTATAAACACATGCGTATATATACACATATGTATATGTATAATGCACGTTGTGTATATGTGTGTATGGTGTAAAGATTATCTATATACACATATGTATATGTATATACACGTGCTGCGTTATACACATGCTGTGCACCTATCTGTGTATGTGTGTGTAAAAGATATATATACACACAGTATGTCGTCCCCACTCCCCCCCCCCCCTCCCCCCCCCCTCCACCCCCACCCCCCCCCCTCCCCCCCCTTTCCCCTTCCCCCCCCCCCCCCTTTCCTCCCCACCCTCCTTCCTCCCACCCCCCCCCCCCCCCCCTCCCCCCCCCCCCTTTCCCTGCCCTTCCTCCTTTTCCTTTTTCCCCCCCTCTCCCTCCTCATATACACATGCATATGTGTGTGTATGTGTGTGTATACACGTGTGTATATATGTGTGTGTATGTGTTTATATATACACATATGTATATGTATATATGTGTGTGTGTGTATGTGTGTAAAGAGATTTGCAACTGACAAACTGTAGAACCAATGGCATGAACTCCAGTCCAAGTCTGAGTCTGAAGGCAAAAGATCTATGTCCTAGCTTGAAGACAGACAGAATTCTTTCTTACTCTGCCTTTTATTCTATTCAGGCCTTCATTGGATTGGCTGATACCCTCCCACACTGGGGAGGGCCATCTGCTCTTCTTAGTCTACAAATTCAAATGTTAATCTCATCCAAAGACACCCTCACAGACTCATCCAGAAATCATGTCTAACCAGGTATCTGGGCACCCCATGGGCCAGTGAAGTTGATGCTGAACCAAGACGAGCCATCACAAGCTCCAAAGCCTGTCTTCTAGGCTCTCCATCATCAGGCTCTATCTTTCCTGGCAGGGGCACTTCTCTTCAGTCCGCAGTGCTCTCCAGGGTACACCCGCCTCTACCTATGCCCTGCTCTGCTCTCCACAGAGGCGCTCCTGAGTCTCCAACCGAGGGAGATTTACCCAGCTCAAAAGACCACGTCTTCTTTATATCTCCAATCCCACTATCGCCTCGAGACCTGGATTTGCACGTCCCTCTCCTTCTGACATCTCTCTGTAGCTGTCTAAGAGGCCTCTCAAACAGCCTTTGGGTCCCTCCAAAGTCTGCTTCTCCCTGGTCTTCCGCACACTAATTAATAGAGCTGCTGCTAACTCAGGTAGACCAGAAACTTTCCCCATACACTCCCTAACCAGTCCATCAGGAGGCGCAGTTGAGTCCACTTGCCAAATTCATCTCTTACTTGACCCCTCTAACCTCTTCAGGGACACCAACCTGCTTCAAGCCACCTCTACCTTCTCTCTAAAACTTTAGGGTAGAAGCCCCCTAGTCTTCTTGTCTTCCTCTTACACCTTCTCTTTTCTCACACACAGCTTATTCTCAACCAGCAGCTGGAGGGAGCCTTGCAGGACATCATTAAGATAATGCTTGCACTCTGGCACTATGCCATTTGCCTCATCCAAATGGGAGCCAAACTCCTTGCCATGGTCTAAAAGCCTTCACAGGTCTGGTCCCTGGTGGCCTGTGGATCCCTGTCCCTGACCTTCTTCCCCTCACTGTCTGTGCTCCAGTCACACCTGACTCCTCCCCCGCCACATTCCTGCCAGCTACAACCCTCTCTCAGGAGCACCATCTTTGAACCTTCCTCTGCTAAGAACCCTCTTGCCTTAAATATCCAAGTAGCTAGCTTCCTAAGGTCCCCACCCCATCCCTCTCTTCCCCTTTTCTCTGCTTTATTTTTCTACACACCATCTGCATTAATTAGGGTTCTCCCAGAAGCAGACACCAGGATGAGGTTAAACAGGCAGGATTTTCACAGGATTTTATTAGGGAAAATGTCTGTGAAATAAATTGGGAGGGAACCCAAAAAGATGGGGAGAAGATCAAACCTGCATGTCGCTCTGATGCCTGCGAAGAAGAGCAGGGGCGAGGTTGAGTGAAAGCCGAGGCTGCCAGGAGGTCTCAGGCAGTTTTGGCCAAGCTGCGGGGGAGTCCTTGAGCCAAGGTCGGCTGTGAAAAGACTCCTTCTGCAGCCAGTCCCTGACCTGGGTGCAGATGCGGGCATGGATTTTAAAGGACAGCAGTGGGGCCCTGGTCAGCCCTGCTCCCTACAGTGGTAGGCACTCTCTTGGGTGGCCACAGGACCTGGCAGTCCACAAGCTAGTTATGTTTCTAGCTGCCGTCTCCCTTCTGGAAGGGATCACCTAATCCCATCACCTAGAATAACACCTATCACATAGTACAAGCTCAGTTTATGTCTTGCGTGAACAAATGAATGAATGGATGATATGGTTTTGCTGTGTCCCCACCCAAATCTCATCTCGAGTTTGTAGTTCCCATAGTTCCCATGTGTCGTGGGAGGAATCCAGTCAGAGGTAATTGCATCATGGGGGCAAGTCTCTCCCATGCATTCTTGTGACAGTGAATAAGTCTCATGAGATCCGATGGTTTAATAAAGGGGCGTTCCCCTGCACACGTTCTCTTGCCTGCTACCATGTAAGACATGACTTTGCTCCTCCTTTGCCTTCCACCATGATTATGAAGCCTCCCTAGCCATGTGGAACTTTTTGAGTCAATTAAACCTCTTTCCTTCATAAATTACCCAGTCTCAGGTCTGTCTTTATTAGAGCAATGTGAGAACAGACTAATACAATGGATAAGTGGATGAATGAATGCATTTGTAAGCCCAGAGTGGCTTCCTTTCTTATTTTATTTGGCTACATAGAACTTTTTATACTCCTCTCCTTTCCCACACAGAGTTTAACCATTTTTTTTATTTCCTTACTTGGATGTGGGTATTGAGGGCTGGGCCCTGGCCACATATATTTGGCTCCACCATGATACCAAATATCCCTCTGAGAGTGAGTGAGTGTCTGTTTGATAAATCTCTGCTGGTCCTCATTTGATCTTCAGGAAACCTATGTAAGTAGGGGCAGGACTAAGCTGCCCATCTTGCGTATAAAAAGCAGAATTCATAGTTATCGATCACCTTCTAAATGCCGTCATTTCATACCTTATCTAATGTAGCCCCTGATCTCCTTCTATCCCTCACCCCCTTCAATGCTCAAATCAGCTGAGACTGGGGAAGGGACCCAGCAGTGCTGAAAGCTGGAGCCTCCAGACCTTCCCCTGCCATGGGCATCCTGCACGGAGCACTGCGGCCTGGCACCCACCGGGGCAGCACCTCTACGGAGCTGGAGGTTGGGAAGCTCATTCACCTGTGAGCCACACTCCTCATGACTCGCCTTTGTCACTCAAGTACTGTGAACATCGGAATTGCAAAGGCACGTGAGTGAACAGGTTAATATGGGGACAGTGGCTTGAAATTCTGCAATTCTGCAATGAAAGCTGCTTTGAAAGCCCGGCTGTGATTATTCATGATTATTAATAATAAAGTCAAGGGAAGTGGAGTCGCGGTACCCAAGACTCTGCAGACTGATGGATTGCCACATCCCTTTGCTATTTGCTAATGTCATTACTCTTGAAGCTTAATCTTCCTGTAACCATTTTTCAATAATCAGGGAAGCTAAATTAAATTAAATGCAACTCCTTGCTATTAGGTCCCAATCTTGCTTACCCTGCGCTTACCGAAGGATATCGACTCGGAGAGTGAGCTCCTTACCGCCTTCCAATGCTCAGACTCCCATTCTTCATATTGCCTCCACCCCCGCATTTCTCCTCCCAACGCACAAATTTTGACCAAATTGGACAAAGCTCGTGGATTCTGAAATTCACTCACTGTTAGCACCGCAGATCCTGTGCCTCTCGCTGGAATACTTCCCTTAAGTTAATGCTGACAAAGTCTGAAATGACAGAACCCTCATAAATTACAGCCCACATTCTATCGAAAATATCAGGATAACAAGAAGTTTTTCCAGATGTGAACCAATGCCTGCTTCTTTTGAGCACTTTGTCGCTTGTGCAAGTCTGGTTACAGCAAAAGATTGAGGTAGCCCTTTCAGTTTCATTGTCACAGCCTGAGAGCTGCAAATTTTTTTCTTTTAGTGAAGGATAACCCACATTGGGGTTTGTTTGGGATTAGCTTACTTCTGTACAAACCTTCAGTAGGATGAAAAAAAAATGGTCAATATCTCATACACATCTGTGGTTGCCATAAGGGGATGCTTTAAAGATAGTACCATACAAAGAGTGTAAAAATAAATTAAGGAGGCTTACGAGCTGTGCATCAGAGACAGTAGCACCATCTGCTTTAAGTAACATTTATTTTCCTGAAAAAAAATATGTTCTAAAACTGAATAATGTCCATGTAGTCTAAATATTTGCTTTCCATGAGCATTCTGGGAATGATATGCAAACGTCCTGAGAATTCAGAAGGCAGTACAAAATATCAAAGTGAAAAGAAAAGTCATTCTACTATGCAGTGTGTTCAATTGCCATGTAAATGTGAGAACATTATTATTTATTGCTTTTTCAGCTCTGACAGTTGGAAATATTGCAGAATCGAAAGACATCTGTTGAGTGTAGCAAGAGTGTCTGCAAAACTGCAATCAGGATTGAACTGTGCTATTTCTGGACCCCTAGGTGCAGGTGCGAAGTCACAGCGAGAAACAAATTGCAATGATCTCTTTGCAGCCACTTACTTGGCGCAAGTTAAATACTCCAAGAGGGTGTTCCAGGAAGTGTGACGTTAATTCTGGCTAACCCGTGGACTCCACTTCCAACAATTGGATTCAGAAGGTCAGATTCTGGTTGACTAAGCCATTCCATTTTCTAAATCAACCATCAGGCGTCTTTGAAGGTGGGAGTCAATATCACAGGCGTAGGAACGGACCGACCTGAGCACCAACCCCTGGCTCTGTAACTTACTGACTGTGGAGCTTTGGACAAGTTGTATAACTTCCCTAGGTCTCAGTTTCTTCATCTGTGGAATGGAGATCATAACCCTCTCCATGTCGCAGGGTTGTTAAGAGAACAGAATCATCTGATACGCATCAAGTGCTGACAGACTTGGCTACCAGGACCTCAGCTCTCATACTACTTTGCCAGCCCACACGAAAGCTCTAGTGGGGCCTTAGGGGAGCTTAAATAAAAAATATATCTGAGACATCTTGGCTAACACTCTGAAAATTTTATTGACACACAACAGGGGACACTTGGTGGAGAGACATGGTTCATTAACTTGTGGCTGCAACCTTTGAGTTCTGTCCTGCAGGGTCTCTGATCCAACTGCCTTGTTTTATCCTTTGCTATTTCAAATCTGCCAGGAGCACTTGCCCCAAGCCCCAAACACCAGATTTTAAATATCCTACAGACGCCTTCTCACCTTTCCCAAGCTCACTCAGAGGACCTGGCAGCGACACTAAGCAAATCTTAATGAGCATCAAAAAAACACCATTATGCAATCCCTGCCCACTCCAGACCATTCTCGCCAACCGCTCCCCAAGAATGGAGAAAGCGTTCTGTCTCCTAACAATTCACTGCAAGATTCTATTTTAATAAGAAAGATTCATCTGGGATAATTATCCATCATGCCTCAACAGTTAGGTAACATTTATTTAGGAAATGCTTGCTCTTCCTAAATAACACCATGCTCTGTGCCCAGCATGGTGTTATTATTACTATTTAGGTTATCGGTATTATTATCAAACTCACTTTATTAATGATCCCTCTAAGTGTACCAGTTAATGCACTGGTCACATAATTGCAAGAGGTGTTTATGGGCTCTTACAGGTCTTGTTTCCTAGGAATAACTTATTTATTCTTATGGTTTCTTTCTTTCTCTCTTTCTCCCTCCCTCCCTCCCTTCCTTCCTTCCTTCCTCCCTCCCTTCTGTCCTTCCTTCCTTCCCTCCTTCCCTGTCTCCCCCGCTCCTTCCTTCCTTCCTCCCTCCCTTCTTCCCTGCCTCCCTCTCTCTTTCCTTCCTTCCTTCCTTCCTTCCTTCCTTCCTTCCTTCCTTCCTTCCTTCTTTCTCTCTCTCTCTCACTCTCTTTTTGAGACAGAGTCTTACTCTGTTGCCCAGGCTGAAATGCAGTGATACCATCTCTGCTGGCTCACTGCAGCCTTGACTTCCCTCCCACCTCAATCTTCTGAGTAGCTGGGACAGCAGGCGTGCGCCACCGTGACCAGTTAATTTTTTGTATTTGTTTGTAGAGACAGGGTTTTGCCATGTTGCCCAGGCTGCTCTTGAACTCCTGAGCTCGAGTGATTCACCTGCTTCAGCCTCCCAAAGTACTGGGATTACAGGCATGAGCCACTCCCCCCAGCTTCATGGTTCTTTAATTGAAAATGACAAAAGTATCACATCACTATGAGATACTCAGTAGCAGATTCAAGTTCTCTAGAAAGCAGCTGTCTGGCTCTGCACTGAGAAAGCACAGTCTAAGTTGGCTTTCTGCTTTCCCCCAAATTAAAGGGCACCTCTTAGTCCAAGGGTCCTCAAGGTGGGTGCATGAGTCCAGCATTAACAAGCACCATTCCCAGGGTGCCATGGCGATGCCAGTGAGATAGGGCCAGAGAGTCTGGGAATGGGGGATGCTATAAACCACATTGAGATAAGTCCCTCCCTTTACCCCTCTGGGAGCTGGAGCAGGCAATGTAGAGACAACCAAAGAGGAGCCCTGTCCCAGGCACTGCATTTCCAACTGCTGGATAGAGGTGTGGCAGGGCAGGGAAGTCCCGTTGGCCACGATGGAGCTGGAGGGAGTACTCTAGATGTTTGTGGAGCTATAGGGAGATGCCAAGGCTGACAATGGTGTCAAAGAGTGTGGAGAAAGACCTGCTGTTACAGAAAGACAGAGCCTCAAGGGACGTGGGGCTCAGAGGACAGAAAGACAAGAAGGACCCATGGCTGTGGCAGGGGAAGGGTCCAGGCACTTATTATGGAAATGCACCAACTGGTGGGATCGGAAAAACATGCTGGGTAATAGGAAGTGTCTCAGGAGAGAAACCAACGGAAGAACTAGACTGGAAACAGATGGACACAGACAGCCCAGGAGAAGAGGAGTCAGGGACATGCAGGCACCAGGGCCCGGGTGGGTTCAGATGGGGAGAATGACTGGTAGGACACAGGAAGGGAGGGAGGGATGGAGGCACAGCACAGCCCTGACAAGCAGACAAAGGGAGACTCTGGTGACAGGGCTGACCCTGCAAAGCTGGACCTTCTAGACAAAGGCAGCCCAAATAAGAATGGAATGCCAACCAGAGAAGAGGGAGTGAAAAAAACCTGATTGGGCAGCCATGGCAGCCGGGCGCTGTGAGCTTCAATGCGGTGTCATTCAGTGAGGCAAGATGTTCCCCTGTTTTAACACTTGATACGACTCTCTGAAGAGCCATGCACTGACATAGGGCAGGCCAGGCACCCAGCACGGACCTATCCATGTATCATCTTGGCCCAATCAACAGGGATTTCAACCAATTTATACCGCACAAAATGTGGCTCCTTAAGCATCAGGAACAGCGGATGGAGTAGACAAGGGATGATCTTTTTAGTACAGTCTGCCCCTTGCTGTCAGGACAAACAGGCGAACCCATACCCCATACGGGCTGCTCTAAACATTCCCACTTGACTGTAAATGGGAGCACCCTGAGGATACGTGGATCTGTGCTTCCAGAAGCAACGCTGCCACACTATATCATCTGAGATCATCTGGAAGATGTGCATGACCATGGCATGTAGTTAACACTTTCTTGGTAAGTGGTTCTATTTGCTGATGTCCTGAAAAGTTTTCAGACTCCATTTTCTTGAGTACTTGCCATGGATCATACTCTGCATAGGGAGAAATTTAAAAATTAAAAAGTCAAGAAGGAAGCAGGATTTTATCTGGGCTCTGAATGTTGGTTATAAAAATAATTATGTTATGTTTTTCAGTCTCCCAGACAGGCTGAGCATGGATTGGATGCGTAGGAAAGTTCACACGGCTGCAGGATTGGGAGTGGGCAAGGGTGGGTGGTGCCACCACAGTGACTCTCAGGGCGGGGGTTGCAGGGTAGGGGGAGTCCCACCAACAT
The DNA here is from genome assembly GCF_001698545.2 of Rhinopithecus bieti. Taxonomy (NCBI): domain Eukaryota; kingdom Metazoa; phylum Chordata; class Mammalia; order Primates; family Cercopithecidae; genus Rhinopithecus; species Rhinopithecus bieti. The sequence goes on along the minus strand of NW_016807514.1, from coordinate 452,888 downwards.
CCAGGAGGAGCCTGTCTTCAGCCACGCACTGTTAACGCTGCCTTCTCCTGCATCAATCATCAGGAAATACAATCCCCCTCCTCTGTTGTAGACCAGAGAGACAGGAAGCTGGAAAAAGAGGGCTCTTCTCCAGCCTCACTCCCAGACCCAAACTTCAGGATCCTCAGGGAAACTGGGGATGGCGTTGGCAGTTCAGAGATGATATCCCGGAGGAAACAAATTGGACTACAGAAGCTGTGAGCTTGAGTCCTTACTTTGAGCAGCTGCAAACGGGGAAGTTCAGAATGCTCCACCGTTGCAGCTAAACACCTCAAAGCAAAACATGGTGCCCAGACATGAGGGCGGTGAACTGTGTTGGACACAGCAGAGGCAGGAGGAAGGCATAGCAGTTTGCCCAGCACAAAGATCCTTTCTTCAGCAGCACCTGGCCAGTTTCACCAGTTTCTGTCATTGGATGACAATGGCATGGGGCTATTTCTGTTACATTGTTATGTAGCCTCTCGCTGGTGCATTATCTGATAAACATCTGTGAGCAAGGCCCACGATGGGATCATGGACTTTGGAATCGCGAAGACCTTAGGTTTAATGTCCCAGCTCTGTTTCTGACCAGCTGTGTGATGCCGAGTGACTATAACTTCTCTCATCCTAATATTAACCTTCCTAAAGGTCGTTGGAGGATTAAATGAGATTCAATCCTGATCCTGTCCCAAGTACAATACTACTTGGTCAATAAGGGGTGGATGCTTTTTCTTCTTCTCTTTCTCCTACTGCTTCTTCTTCTTACCGTTATTATTGTATCTGAAATCAAGAACCCTTTTGTGAGCATTAAAGTCAGGTATCTGGAAGAGTTGAACCTTTGCTCACAATTTCAAGTGTGGTGCATTTGTCCAGGGAGGAGAAGCCAAATCTCTGTGATGAGACTCATTCTCGTTGCCAATCTCTGGCTGTAACACCTTCACATGTATTATCTTGTGTGAACCTCATGATAACCCCATGAACAGGGCCAGCTTCATGGGCACTCAGCTTGTGCAGTCACATATGGTCCCACACTCCAAAGACCATGCACTTTGATTTTACACTCTGCTGTCAGCATCTGGAAACTCTTAATAATCTTTTAAGAATTTTTTTTTTGAGGCAGAGTCTTGCTCTGTTGCCAGGCTGGAGTGCAGTGGCACGATCTCGGCTCACTGCAACCTCTCCCCCGCCGGATTCCAAAGCATCCACCACTTATTGACCAACTAGTATTATACCTGGTACAGGATCAGTATCGAATCTCATTTAATCTTCCAAGGACGTTTAAGAAGGTTAATATTAGGATCAGAGGAGTTACAGTCGCTCAGCATCACCCAACTGGTCGGAAGTGGAGCTGGGGCATTAAACCCAAGGTCTTTGCGATTCCAAAGCCTTTGCGAACCCAAAGTCTTTGCGATTCTCATCTTTGGACTTACTCACAGTTGTTTATCAGATAATGCACCAGTGAGAACCTCTGCCCCCGCCCCGCCCCACCCCACCCCAGGTTCAAGCAATTCTCCTGCCTCAGCCGGACTACAGGTACGCACCACCACGCCTAGCTAATTTTTGTATTTTTAGTAGAGATGGGGTTTCACCATGTTGGGCAGGATTGTCTCAATCTCTTGACCCATGATCCACTTGCCTCGATCTCCCTAAAAGTGCTGGGATTATAGCCATAACTCACTGCGCCTGGCCTTAAAAATATTTTTTAAGGGACCCTACCTTTTCTTTTGCACTGGGCCCTATAAATTATACAGTATCTGCAAAGTATTATATTCTCCGCATTCCACAGCTGGGAGGGGCAGGCAGAACCACATGAGGAAAGCAAAGGGGGGCAGGATGATGAAAGTCGTATACCTTGGACTCAGACTTGCGTAAGTTCCTTGAACTTTTAAAAAATTGTGGTAAAATTTTTTAATTTACATAACATGAAATTCACCATTTTAATTCTTTTACAATATGCGATTCAGTGGCATTTAACGCATTCAGTCTGTTGTGCAACCATCACCACTATCAAGTTCCAGAACATTATCACCATCCCAAAAGCAGACCCTGTACCCACAGGCAGTCAGTTCCAACCACTCCCACCACCCAGGCCCTGGACACCACTCATCTGCTTTCCGCCTGTGATGACAAATTCTGTGCATCAATTTGACTGAGCTTAGGGATGCCCAGCTAGCTGGTAGAACATTATTTCTGCCTGTGTCCGGGAGTGTGTTTCCAGATGAGATCAGCATCTAGTCAGTGGAGGAGTAAAAATCTGCCCTCAGCAATGTAGGCGGGCAGCATCCAATCCACTGAGGACCCAGATAGAAAGAAAGGTGAATGCTCCCTCTCTCTCTCTCTCCTTGAACTGGGACATCCATCTTCTCTGCCCTCGCACATTAGAATTCCTGGTTCTTGGGCCTTTGAACTTCATGACTTAAGCCAGCTCCTCCCCACTCTCCCCCTCCCTTGGTTCCCAGGCCTTTGGCCTCAGATTAATCTATACCTCCAGCTTTTCTGGATCTCCAGCTTTCAGACAGCAGGTGGCGAGGCTTCCAAGTCTCCATGATATTCACGATCACGTGAACCAATTCCCATAATCAATCTCACACACACACACACACACACACACTTCCTATTGGTTCTGTGGTTCTGTTTCTCAAGAGGAACATGACTGATACACTATCTGTATGGGTTTGCCAATTCTGGATATTTCACTTAAATGGAATCATACGCTATGGGGGTGTCCTTGAACTTCAGGGTTCACATGTAACTCCTTTGTAAAACATGATAGCGATGCTTAACTCCCAGTGTGGACATGAAAGTTCCATGATAAGCTCCTTAGGCACAGCGTAAACAATGGATAAAGGGTGTTTATCTTACTAGCATTGCTGCATTACCATTATTATTATTATTCTTGCTGTTGTTATTGCGCTGCTGTTGCTATTGTAATGAAGACAAGAGTGTGGTGTTTGTGTGATCAGTGGTGATTGTGATGAGAGCTAACAAATCCAAGATCACACAATTAGCAACTGCTGAGCCCGAATTCTGGCCTTCAATTCTAATTCTTAATCCTATTGATTCTAATTCTAAATCTTTGTAATCTCCCCGTCATCTCCTAGGACTTTCAAAGGAGCAAAAATGAGGAGCTGGTGAAGGCAGTGCCCATAGAGAAAAATTACAAGCCAAGGTCTGGAGGAAGAAAAGACAGGACAGGAGGTAGGACAGGAGGTGGTGGATGGAGACGAGGCCTGAGCCGCACTGGGCATGTCAGTTAAAGCCACATCCTGCGACCTTCAGTGCCTTTCTGTAGGGGCTGGACCACTCTCTGCTTGGGCCTTGCAGCACCCCAGAGGCCTTTGAAAAGATCTTCACAGGAGCCAGGCTCTCCTCTCTGGAAATTTTAGCTGGAAAGAAGGGTTCTGCAAGATAAGAAGAGACAAGCTGAGCCAGTGCAGGTGTCCCCGGGAAGCACAGGGCCCAGGGCATATTCTTTCTCTATCACAGGATCAGTGATTTGTATCATCTTAAAATAACTACAATGCTTTACTGGAACCCCACCAGGAGCCTCCAAGCGTTTGCAAACAATGTCTCATTAGGTTTTATCCTTTATCTACCTGTCTGTGGATTAAATGGAACAGGCATGGTTTGATACCTGCCACCCTCCTACATCTTCCTCTCCTCTAGGGCTGAGGGGAGGTAAGGAGCTGGCAGACCACAGAGGATGGTGTCGTTCCACTGCACAATGGGCCTGCGTCAGCGGCACAGAGGCAAGCCCAGCTGGGTTTACAATGGACAGAGGCCTGGACAAGGGACAGTAATACCCTGGCCAGGTGGACCTTGAAAAACCAATAGGTATTCATGACAGTTTTCTAGATGACTCTGGGCAGGAGATCTAGATGTCATTGCACTTAAAGATTCTCCTTTTATGCAACCAGCTTTTCTCCTATGGAAGTTCATTCTGACACAGGTTGGAACCTTTATAGTCCATGACATTGGAAACAGGTATCTTTTTCTCTGGACGAGTCAGATAGTCATGGAGCCACCTCCTTGAGGACCAGAAAAAGACTCCAATTTCAGAGTGGTGCCGTACAAGAGGAGAGAGACGGACGGCAGGGAGAGCGGGAAAGCCTTTGTGTCGGGGCTCTGGTTGCAGGTTGAAAATTCTGATTTTCTCTTTGGAACAGGATGACCAGAGAGAAAGAAAACACGCGCCCCAGCTGGTATGACTTCTTACGTGACACCCAAGAGGCTGTCTCCATAAATTGCAAATCCTGTTCCCAGCTCTGCCACATTCCAGCTTCATGATCTCTTGGCAAATTACTTGTCTTCTCTGAATCTCAATTTCCTCATCTGTAAAATGACTATAAACTCACACAGTACATGGGTTTCTTGTGAATATTAAAATGGAAAAATTCGTGCAGAGCAGTCGACCAAGGCTGTATAGGGTCCGTGACATGGCAGCTGATTTGAGCCCATGCTCGTTTAGCTGTTCTTAAATCTCTAATTGTAATGACAGAAATATTTCAGTTATTATTATTTTCTTAAAATAGCCATTTCCTTCTTGTTGTTTTATTTCAGTTTAGTATATGTCTTTAAGTCAACTTTTAGCATTTTTTTTTGTTTTTGCTTTATTTTATTTTATTTTATTTTTTATTTTATGATGGAGTCTCGCTGTGTTGCCCAGTGCAATGGTGCGACCTTGGCTCATGGGTTCAAACAATTCTCATGCCTCAGCCTCCCAAGTAGCTGGGATTACAGGCGTGTTGCCAGTTGCCACCACACCTGGCTAATTTTTGTATTTTTTAGTAAAGATGGAGTTTCACCATGTTGGCCAGGCTGGTCTCCAACTCCTGACCTCATGATCTGTGCCGTTCAGCCTCCCGAAGTGATGGGATTACAGGCGTGAGCCACTGCGCCCAGCCTGTTTTTGCTTTATTTTAATCTAAATTTTCACTCCATCACCATCATTGAAATGGTATGTTCTTTCATTTCTATTGTCTTGGTGCTTTTAGCTCTTTTTTTCTCCCTCTTGAAATGTACTGTATAAATGTCATTTCTTTTATTTCATTTGTTTCCTTCCAAAAGTTTGAAATACCTATACCCTAACTTGAGTAACCTAATAATTGCCTTTACAATTTTTGCCAAACATACGTGCTTTTTCTCCTTATTCAGATGATATAACTCTTCACCATGAAGACAAGACTTTCTGCATTCCCTAGGCTAGTGATCCAGGTTTCAGCTTTTTCAAATTTTAGTTTTAAATTGTTTGGATTTTTTTTTTTTCACATTATGTCTCCTTCTAATCCTCGCATAACGAGTGTATTCAATAGTGACAACAGTATTTTGAAGGTTTTACTGCATTTTACTCCTTTCTTTGCCAGATACTTTCCCTTGTGTCGCAGGCAGTTTTTTCCTGGGCTTCAGCTTTTACTTTGTGGCATATAAGCTCAAGGATTTTTCATTTAGAAACATTTAACAGGAGGTATAATTTTCTTTAAAACTGCCTGTTTAGGAGATTACGTTGTTCCCTTTCTTGACGGTTTGACTTAGTACACAATTGTAAGTTCAAATCCTTTTCCCTCACAACTTTGGAGATAATGCCCTTATTATCTTTTAGAATTTTATGTTGAAAATTATAAAACTGACGTCAGCTTAATTTTTGCTGTTGTGAGACTAGCCTGCCTTTTCTCAATACAGTTTTAGGATTGACTCTTTTTTTAAACTTCGATTTCAGAAACTTTAGCTGTATTTAGTGCTAACATTTAAAATGTATGTTTAAAACAATGTTCAAAAAGCCTGTTAAATGTTCATTTAAAATGTATGTTTCAGATGTACATTAAAAATTAAAATGTACATTTATATTTTTTTCTTAGTGTTCAATAGTTCCTTTAGACTCAAATGTTCCTTAACTTAAGATCTTCTTTTTTTCCTATTTTTTTTTAATCATTTTTTTCGGCTGGGTGCCATGGTTCACATCTATAATTCCAGCACTTTGGGAGGCCGAGCTGACTGGATCACTTGAGCACAGGAGTTGGAGAACAGCCTGCACAACATGGCAAAACCCCATCTCTACTAAAAAATACAAAAATTAGCCAGGCGTGGTGGCAGGAGCCTGTAGTCCCAACTACTTGGAAGCTGAGGCAGGAGAATTGCTTGAACTGGAGGTAGAGGTTGCAGCGAGCCAAAGATCTCACCACTGCACTCCAGCCTGGGCAACAGAGCAAGACTCCATTTCAAAGAAAAAAAAAATTTCTGCTCGTTTTTGTCACTTTCCGGATCACCCATTATTAGACAGTTATTTTATTTTTTTGGATCTCTCATCCTTGTCTCTTAATTTTTCTCTCTTTCTCTCTATATTCTTCTTCTTGTGTGATAGGAGATTGCCTCATTTTATCTTCCAAATCAGTACTTCGGTTTTGAACCACCTTCATTTTGCTCTCCAGCCCATCGAAAGAATACATATTTTACAAATCTTGCTTAGAAGTGTTTGCTATTTTCTACTCTTATTTCCTAATATCTTCTCATTTGAGAAAGCAATATGTCCACGTTCATAGTAGGAAAAGTCAACATTGAAAAGCTGAAGGTCCTCCCTAAATTGATCCATTGATGCAATGTATTTCTGATCCAACTTCTAGCAGGGATTCTATGGAACTTGACAAATTGATTTAAAAATGTATGTGGACGTGCAGAAGACCAAGAAAAACAGTAAAGATGAAGAACAGAATGAAACATTGTCAGTACCAGATCTCCATGCTTACCATAAAACAACAGTAAGACAATGTGATATTGCCATAGAAGTTGATAAATTGGCCAAATATAAAGTAAGCAGAGCCCAGAATTAGATACACACTAAAAGAAAGAGGTGACCATATACCGAGTGATGGGTAAGGAGGGACTTTTTGATAAATAGTGCTGGCACAGTTGGTTATCCACATTTTTAAAAAGTGAAATAGGCTATCCGCCTTCCATTAAATACAACATTAATTTCAAATAAATTTAAAACTACAAGTAAAAAAGCAAAACTCAAAAATGTTTAAAAGAAAATATAGACAGGCATCTTTCTGAGCTTGAAATAGGGAAGGAGATCATAAACTGAACCAAAAAATTAAACATTAAAAAAATAATTTTGGCTGCATTGCAATCAAAACTCCTATTTTGCAAAACACACTATACAGACAACTAAAAAAGGGAAGAAGGTATTTTCGATACATATAACTAAAAATGAAAACAGGATTTACTATTTAGAATATATACAGAGGTCCTTTAAATCAATAAGCAAAAAAGAAATGAACCAATAGTAAAATGTGCAATGGACGTGAACTGCCACTACCCAGAAGTGGAAATACATATTCCACAGACAAGTGAGATAACTGACCTCATTAGAAATCAAGCAAATGCAAATTAAGATACAATGATAGACCATCATATCCCCATGGGATCAGCAGCAACTAACAAACTGATGAGACAGTGGTGGTATAGGTGTGTACAGCTACTTGAGAAACAAGTTTTCATTATCTTGTAAAGATGAACATGCACTAAGATGTGAGAACTTAGTGATAAGCTCCCAGGTAAACGCCTTAAAGAAATTCTTGCACAGATGCTCCCAGGACAAGCACAACTCAGACCAGGAGCAACCCGGTTCATCAACAGGAGATTGATTTAGGAGGCTGAGGCAGGAGGATAGCTTGAGCCCAGGAGTTCAAGACCAGCCTGGGCAACATAGGGAGACCCTGTCTCCACAAAACACATTTAAAAATTAGTCAGGCATAGAAGCACATGGTTGTGGTCCCAGATACTCAGGAGGCTGAGATAGGAGGATTGCTTGAGCTCAGGAGTTCAAGGCTGCAGTGAGCTGTGATCACACCTGGGGAGCAGAACAAAACTCTGTCTCAAATAAAAAAAAAAAAAAACCCAGAAGAATGGATCAGAAAAATTGTACATTCACACAAATTGAATATTGTGCACCACTACACATGAATGAACTACAGGTACACAACAACACGGGTCATTCTGAGAAGCATAATATCATGAGACAACAAGTCCCTATGATGCACCATTAAAAAGAAATGAATTACAAGAGACATACAGCAACACGGATGAATCTCAGAAACACATTGTTGCGTGAAGAAGACAAGTCCCAGAAGACCACATTCAATAAGTTACCATTTTTGCAGTAATCAAAGCCAGGCACAATTAAGCAATGCACTGTTCAGGTATATACATACAGAATGATCTGGCTTTCCTTCCAGCCACAAAAAAAAAAAAAAAAAAAAAAAA
>NW_016807514.1:378653-444406 GCF_001698545.2 Rhinopithecus bieti | reverse complement strand
AAAAAAAAAAAAAAAAAAAAAAAAAAATTGTCAATGAAACAGGCAAGCAAACCTCATTTCTAACTAACTTCAGACAGTGCGTTTTCTGAGTGTCTTTTCTTGAGAGCCACAGTGAGTAAATTTTTCTATATTATCATGTTACCTAATAACGATAAATAATTTGGAAAACACAAGAGCTAAAAAGAAAAAAACAAAGCTGCCCATAATCTGACATCTTTTAAAAGCCTCCCTGCAAAGGGACTGTTTTCTGTTGTGACTACTGATAGATATCTATTCTAATCCCAACCATTTCTTTCAACCATAGGAAGCAGAGGGAAGAGAGAGAAGCCAGCTCGGGAATTGTATTGCAGGGTGGCGTTTGCCACTTAGAGCTGCGGAGCCCAGTGGCACTGCAGAGATGGTGGGCTCTTGTGTGTGCTCTCACACTCCCAAGCTGGTCTTAGAATCTTTCACTTGTGCCCAAGTGACAGATATTGTCCAACTGGTGCCCATGCCAGAACCAGCACTTGCACAGCTCTGCTTACATGAGAGTGTAACATCGTCTTAAGTATAGTCTTTAGATAACTGGAATTTCTGAGGACAGAATTTCCACTTAAAATAAATCTTAACAAGCTCTCTAGAGAAATTAGCTAGGGTCAGAGACCCAAACTTGCCAAATAAACATATTGTCAGAGATTAAAATGGACAAGTTTCTCTCCCCCCACTCCTTTTTAAACATTAAGAAACTGAATAATCCTATTTTTCCTGTAGCTTCAGACAGAGCAAGTGTTCATCAATATTCATTTTTTCCAACTGAAAGCATTAGGCCTTGTTGCTTCAAGTGGAACTAACTGAAAATTAATGATGGTTTTCAGAAAAAAGCAAGATTATATACACAGAGGCAATTAAACACAAACCTATTAATTATTTAACAACTTGTTAATGAGTAGAATTTTAGCATTCGAGTTGTAACTACTCTAGCTTGCCCCTGCCAAGTCACTTACATATCATCCTTTCAAAATTTGGCTTTGAGAAGCAAAAGATGGGGGGATTTTCACACAGATTTGCACCTTGCAAAAGAGAATCTGAGATGCCAATTACAGAGAAATGGCAAAGAACAGAGTTGGAAATAGAGCAAAGAAATCGTCTTAAATTTTGATCCCAAACCCAAGATGTAGTGACGTTTAATTTCACATTTAGAATATTTGTTGTGGGAAAACAAATACTAGTGCTTTTTCTGTTTTGTGCATATTCGTACATTTATATTAAGGATTTTAACATGAATTTGACCAGTTTTTAATTCACTGTGTGTATTATATTAAGTAAATTCAATGTACAGAATAGAAAATTTACAAAGCCACTGAAACAGAATCTTCACTTATATTACAGAAACTTAAGCTTTAACCCACAATTATATGCCTATTGAATATTTCATATTTGTTAAATGGCACCACCTGTAGGCAAAGGCATGGCACTGCATCCCAGCACTATTAGACATTACAAAAACCTAGACCAAAAGGATTGACCTTCTAGGATTGTAGAAGGAAATACATCAAGTTGCTAAAACACATTTATGTTTGACTGGTTTTCTTTTGTCTCCATTCTGTCTGTGTTATCTATAGACATTGTAGAACTCTCTCCTGTATCTCATTGTGGCTCAGAACACTATACCCCAAAGTATGGCACCTTGGCATGCTGAGTACTTTGAACTGAAGAATATTGAAAATACCTCAGGAGCAAGGTCTTTCTGGCTTTCTCCCATCTTTCTGACTCCCATTTCTCTCTTTCCACCAAACAAGTCACAGAAACTGGACTTTCTTCTTCCAAAGGTGGGTCATAGAAACTAAAACCACTTTCTTCCCAAGCAAGCCATAAAACCTAGAAAGGTCACTCTCTCCCTTCTCCCTTGAAGACTCTCATTCCGGAGAGATCTACCCAGAGGACAGAGTAGTACACAGAGAGGCCAAGAAGAATGTGAACAGGCAAGTCTTGCTGGGGTTCCTCCTTCAGTCTGTTACCACAAGATTCTACGTTTTTGTCCAAACACATTTGTACATGGCTATCTGACATGGTTTGTCTTTCTGTCCCCACTCAAATCTCATCTTCAATTGTAATCCCATAATCCCCACATGCCTTGGGAGGGTGGGAGGTAATTGAATCATGGCGGTGGTTTCCACCATGCTGTTCTGGTGATGAGTGAATTCTTATGAAATCTGATGGTTTTACAGGTGTCTGGCATTTCCCCTGCTGGCACTCACTCTCTCTCCTGCCGGCCTGGAAAGAGGTACTTTCTGCCGTGATTGTAAGTTTCCTGAGGCCTCCTCAGCCTTGCAGAACTATGAGTCAATTAAACCTCTTTTCTTTATAAATTAACCAGTCTTGGGTACTTCTTCATAGCAGCATGAGAATGGACTGATACACTATCCATTCTTTATTGAACCTAAGTATAAAAACAGAGTTTTCTCTGAGTCTTTAGGTTCTCATTTCTGAAGGCTCCCATGTCATGCAACACTTGACTAAATACATTTGTTATGTTTTTCTTTTGTTAACCTGTCTTTTGTTATAGAAGTGCCAGTCATGACCCTTATGATGGAAGAGGAGTGGTATCACATCTCTTCACTTCGATAGCCTCTTCTCTTCTGGATATGCACTGTCTCCTAGGTGAACTCACCCAGTCCCATGGTTCTAAATACCTTCCATATGTTGGTGACTCTGAATTACAGATCACAGCATGGACCTGTCCACATACATGTCTATCAGACACCTTAACCTTGAACCAACATCTCAGTAAATAGAAACACAAGTCTTCTAATTCCTTGACTGAAAACTTTGGAGTCATCCTTGACACTTCTCCTTTCACACCCCACATCTAATCTATCAGGATATACTGTAGGCTCTACGGGCATAATACACAAAATCCCACCACTTCTCCCACTGTTACTGTGGTCACCTCCTAGGAGCCATTATTATCCTGTCCCAGCATTAACTGCCTAACTGGTCTCCCTGTTTCTACTTTTGTTTCCCTCCACCTTCAGACTATTCACAGGTGACCAATTTAAAACATGAGTGGCATCACGAGAGTCCACTGCTCAGAGCCATTCAGTGGTGTCCTGTTTCTCAGAGTAAAAGCCAAAATGCTTTCACTGCCTCAAGGCTCCACATCATCTGCCCCCACTACCACTTTGACTTCATTTCTGGCTACCTTTCCCATTTTTCACTTGGCTCCAGTCACATGGCCCCCCTGTTATGGCTGGAATATGCCCAAGGCCCTGCACTGAAGCCCTGGTGCTGCTCTTCCCTCTGCCCAAGTCTCTGCTTGGACCTAACACAGCCAGGCTTCCCCTTGCTGTTCCTCTCCCCCCAGCACTCCCATCCCCTCCTACAACTTTACATAGTAATTTCTCTTTTAACCTGTGTGTTTCCTGTGTGCCTCTTATGTATGTGTATATATGTGTGTGCATTCAGTCATTCATGTGTGGAATCACTCATTAGTTGTCTTTTTCAGGCTCTAAAGGTAGGGACAGGGACTGTCTGTTTTGTTTTCTGCTGTATTCTTTGTACTAGAATAATGCCTTACATAGAGTATGCACTCAAAAAATGTTTGTCAGAGAAAAAAATAAAGATGAGTTGCATTACTAAAATTATTAATAAATTATTATTTATTAATGAATGGATTAGCAATAAATGAACAAAGATTGCATTGTGACATGGATGGAAGATGGTCTAATGCCAGAAGAGAGCTTACAGAACCAAAAGGGGATTTTGAAATCATATTTAAGTGTGAAAAAATACTGAATGATGAGCTCAGATATGAAAATTGCTGCACACCGCCACTTCCTCAACCTCCCACTGTGACGGATGTTACCATGTGATCTGGTGGTCTTCCAGCTGGGCCCCATTCAGGCCTCATCATCCATCTCAACACAGAGTTCTAGAATCTTGCTGCTCAAAGTGTGGTCCACAGACACTGACCAGCATCATGGCATCACATAGGAGCTTGTGGGAAATGCAGAAACTCGCCTCTATCTACTGAGTCCGAGCCGCATTTTGACAAGATCCCTCAGTGATTTGCTTGCCAATAAAGTTTGAGAAGCAGCAGGGTACACAGTGACTGCTGGCTCATCACAGCCCCACAAAGGCTCAAATCTGCTTGACATCTTTGAGCTGAGTGTTGCAACTTTTCTCCTGATTTAAGTGACATCCATCTCATTTCTTCACACTTGTCATAAACCATGTCCCAATTCCTGCATCATCCATGTAATCCTGATGTGCATCCACAATGCCAGGAAGATAAGGGGCTGCTAACCATTTCCGTTGCTTTATCAGAGGCCCAGACATCTGCAGCTCAGCTCCTGATAGCTGTTTGCAGCACAGTGGTGAAATTAGCGGGTCCCTCTCCACCCCAACTCACCTTCCAGAGAAACAGAAAGGTGAGCACAGAGAAATGCTGAAGCCCAACTGGGAGAGGGACCAGCAGTCCTGTGAATGGGCTTCGGAGAACGTCCTGTTCCCCGCTCATCTTCTTTCCACTTTCTCAGGTGGCCAATGACAAATCCAGAGGCAATTCTCAAAGTGAAACTGTGGGCAGAGGCACTGAGACATTGATGATGAGCCTTGGGGAGCAAGAGAGAAGGGCTGGTGGGGCTGATTGAGCCCAGATTGCAACATGAAATGGTATCGACTCTGAAGCACCGTCTGCCTCCACTGGGAAAGGAAAATCACCTCTTCTACTTGGAGAAGCCCAAGCTGAGAACAAGGACTTTACCACATCTGGAGGACGCACCTATCAGCCAAAGCAGCTGAGGGTTCTAAAGGAAAGGTAAGGGGATATTTGAGAGGCATGTATGCTGTTTCATAAAAGACAACTTGTACCAGACAAAACAAAATCAATGAATTAGGCAGAACACAAGCTTAAAATAAAAAATTTTTTAAATGTCCTCAGATTGGTAACTGTGGATTTAAAACACATGAAGCAAGTTCAAGTATACATGAAAAGGAATCAGAGAAGAAGTGAGTCTAAAATGATAATATTTTAAATAGTGAACCCAGGAGATGGTTGAGATGTCAGAATACCAGGGAGACAAGGAGGAGCTGGAAGGTGGAATGAGAAGCTCACTCAGAAGGCACAAGAAAGAGTTAAAGAGAGAAGAATGAGCTGCAAAGCTGGATAAGGCAAAATAAGCTCTAGACATCCACATAATAGGAGTCCCACAGAGACAGAGAAAGGTAAACAGAAAGAAGAATTGTTGAAAAACAAGAAAAGACCAAGAATTTCACAGACTTAGAAAAAAAAAGATGTTCTCAGCTGGAAAGGGCTCACAGAGGGCCCAGCTAGAAAGATTAAAAATACAGAAAAAAAATAAAACTAAACTTTACCTAGGCACATTAGAATTAGATTTAAGGTCATCAAAGGAAAGAGAGATTCTAAAAACTTTCAAAGGGAAAAAGCAGATCACATGCAAAGACAAAAGAAGAAGATTAAAAATATAACTTATGTGCCTTAGTGTTGCTGTTGAGAAACACGATGTTCAAAAGTGGAAGGAAAGAATATCAGCCCCAGAACTGGACATTCAAACAAGCTGTCATTTAAATGTAGGTAGAGTACAAGCAAGGCTTCCGAACCTTTGCTATAGAGTGAGTACTCACCAATCAAAGCCAGGGACACTCAGATCTTATTGGATAAAGAACATACATTTAAAAGTAAAATAGAGAAAAAGAAAACTTTGTGTTTCTGGCAATAGAGCTCTCTAGAAATTCTTAAAAGCTCTTTCACTAAAAAAGACCTGGCAATGTTAAATAAATTACAGCAAACATGACTAAATAAAAAGCTGAGCTCACAAGAATTAAAGGAAACTTGGAAATCAGGAAAAGAAACAGCAGGTAAAATTAGAGTGGTAGGTGAGGGTGGGGTAATAGCTGCCCTTGGGACATTCACCAACACCAGGGATGCAGGCTTGTTGGTTTTAATAAACGCATGGAGCATTAAGCAAGACCTTGGCCTCTTAGAGACGAAAGTTTGAAACTGAACCCTCTACATAAGGTTAGTCTCTCTCAGTTCTACGTTCTCAAAGATAGGGATTGGCTATGGGAAAAAATCTACCGTGGCAAGTTGGGGGCCAGAAGGAAAGCAGCATTCCCAGCCTTGCCTGAGAATATGTGATCCCTGACTGGCCCTCATGGCCCTGGGCTTAGGGTTTGAATTTGTACTTGTTGCAGAGATGAGCAAATATCATAGATGAGATATATCATAGCAGAGTGACTAACAGCATGTGTGTGGCTGCTCTGTCACAATGTGAGTGACTTTGGTCAAGGTGCATAACTTCCTTTTTCTGCATTCTTCATCTTTAAAAGGCGAATGCAACTTTTACTGTGCCTGACATGTAGAAAGTGCTATGTAATTTTTTGTTGAGGAGAACACTGGATGAGGTCCTGGGTTTTAGTGCTTCCAGGTACAAGGCAAAATTAAACACGAATCCTCTAGAAGAAGGAATCTCAACACAGATTCCTAAAGATTCCCACAAGTTAGGATCAATCAAACCCAAGCTCACAACTGAAAACTGCAAAACACATGAAGGAACTGGCTACTGTGCATTAGAATCAGCAAAAACAACATTCAGAATAATGAGCCACACAAAGGCCTCATGCCTTTAAATTACCATGTATGAAATATAAATTACATGTGTTTAAAATAAAATAAATGATTTGAAGACATAGACAAATAAATGAGATTATAAAAATCTTTAGAAAAATTTGAAAAAGGATAAAATAGATGGAAGTTAAAATTAAATTACCTGAAATTAAAAATGCAATGGGCTGATTTTTTAAAAGTCATAGCTAAAGAGAATTAGTAAACTAGAAAACAGATCTGAGGTGATTATACAGAATTATCCAGTACAGAGTGAAAGAGACGGAAAACATGAATGAAACAGTCAAAGATCAGAAACACAGAGGACAGAACAAAAAAGTCTAATAAATATTTCATAGGCACTCCAGAAGGAGTTAAAAGATAAAATAAATAAAATTAAATAAAATAAAGAAAATGTGGAGAAAATGACTATGCAAAGTGATGATGGCTGAAATTTTTACAGAGTAAATTTAAAAATTTAGTTCCCAGACTCAGAGAACACCATGAATCTGGAGCAGCAGGAAATGAAATGAAATCCACAACTAAAGGCTTTGTATTGAAACCAAAGAACACAAAAATCCAAAAATTGACTAGGGAGAAGGAAACTGATTATCAGAAACACAAAATAGAAACAAAACAAAACAAAAAACACTAATCACATCAATTATAGGTTTTATAACAGAAAAAATGGAAGCCAGAAAAGAGTGGGATAATATCTTTAGATTGTTCTCACCCTAATATTGTCATTCGCAAACACCGGGTGCTTTCATGTATATGTGAAATAAAGACATTTTCTGACAAATGATGAGGGCTGTGACTGCATATTTTTATACTCATGGAATGACCCAGGAGGGAGAGAAAATGTGGCAATTGTTGGATGGTGTCCTTGAGCGTGTGGGAGGGGGAAGGAGCTGGCACAGGTGCAGGGATTAGCTTTGGGGAGACAAGAACAGATGAATCCTAACAGGAGAGAAGACAGAGGCTCTGACGTAGTAAACACGAGGGTGGGTACAGAATGGATTTTGTTTCAAGGGTTTCTGGTTTCTCCATGAAGTTGGAAGGAGCTCATTATCAGGGAGGGAGCATTTTGGAGGAGGGCTTCGAGGTTTAAAGCCAGAGGAGGTGTGCAAGGTCTTTTGGGAAAGTCGGGAAGTGGACAGAAGGGATTCACAGTGGAAGGTCCTGGCCCCACTAAAGACCCTTTCAGGATGTTGGCTGCCCACATACAGAAAAACCAGCAATATGGATCTGTGTTTTCCTCCCACTGTGCTCAGTTCCCCAGGCACAGATGTGGAGCAGCGGGAGAGTAGGGATTAGTCCGACGTGGACTCTGCAGGGCGAGTGAACACAAGAGCACTGTGTTTTTTCAGACACGCACATATCCGCAGAGAGACATAAAATCCATTAGAGCCGGTGCCTGCAGGGGTGCATGTGGGACTGAAGGAGACTGATAAGAGGAAAATACTAAACTAAGGTAAAATAAAACAAGAGAGGTAACTTGCAAGGGACAATAACGGCAGTGTGCTGGGAGCTGAAGCATATAATTGCCCAGCTGTGTGCACCTGAGGTCCAAAACCAGGAGAAAGGAGAAAAAATAGCACCCATTTCTTTGTCTTTTGAATAAATTGGAAAAGATAAAACCCCAACTATTTTTGTTCACCAGCCCTTCTTTGTCCATAGAAATATCAGCGAGAATAGCCGGAAAACCAACACGGGTGATCACAGAGGAAGGACCGCACTCGGACACCCAAGGGTTGACCTCTGGTCTTGCCCAGGCATGGGCTGTCATGTGGGGATCCACTTTGGGTTCAGCCTGGCCGCGTCTATTTGTGGTTACTGATCGGCTGCACAGCCGTTGATTTTATTTTATTTTTTTCCGTGCCTGTGTTAGCAGCTGATTGAGGAATAATCAGCTGGATGAACTGCAGAGCTATGCAAACTAGCTGTTAAAATACCATAAATAACTCAATTGGCCACTTCGCATGAGGGCTATTTCTGTTCTATACAAAAGGGCTTATGTAACTCTCATACAACTCAATATTGAAGTTGTTAGCGGATGGAGAAAAGAAGGGGAACTTAATACTTTTCTCTCCGAGAGAAATCCCTGTATGTAATCAGCTCTCTATTATCTGGATGCGGTGCAGAGGAATTTTGATCTCAAATCACACTCCTCCCTCCTTCAATGTTCTTTTCCCCACTTTTTCTTTTTGGCCAGCAGCCTCCCCACCCAGGTGCTTCACTCGCCTACTGCTGTGTAACAAACCAGCCCAAAGCACAGAGATTTAAAACAATAGCCCTTCATTGTTTTTCACGGTCCTGTTGATTGATTGGGCTCAGCTGGGTACTCCTGTGTCCCCATTGGTATCAGCATGGGTGACTCAAGTGTCCACCTTCAACCAAGAGTGTGGCCAGGACTGGCCACTCCACGTGACCTCACTCGTGTGTCTGCCAGCTGAGGCACCTCCACGTGGCCACTCCAGCAGAACAATGACAACTCTTTACGTGCCGGCTGGCATCTCAGGAGGCTAAATCAGAAGCTGGAAGTCTTCCAAAGGCTCACCCCTGAAAATCACATGCTGCCCCTTCCAGCACATTCCAGTGGCGAGGTCCAAGGGAAGGGAGATAGATTCCAGGTCTCCGCAGAAGCAGTGTTCATGCGGATCCTTGGTGGCTGCCATGTTCAGCAATTGCCCACACATGTGGGAACACCTGAGGAACTAGGTCAGAGCCCAGAGTGCAGGTAGGAAGCTGAGCTTGTTGGGAAAGACTGTAGAACACACAGCCAAGCCCAGCAGCAGTGGATGCCCTCCCAACTCCATCAGCTCTGCCTGGGGCTCCCCCTCCTCCGTTTCCTCTGCTGCTGGGCTGCTCTTTTCTTTTCACCTTATCTGTGGACCAGTGTAGATACTGCCTTACCTTAGAATCTTGGAGTCCCTTGACCTTAGCTCCAGTACAGATCATGCTAGGTGGCCTGCTTCCTGGTTGAGTTTTGAGCTTTTCTGGTTTATCCAATGAAACTGCAACATCCGCTACCCCACAGAGCCTGGAAAAGACTGAGAGTCCCAGGTAGTATTGCTGGAAGCCACGCTGTTATCTTCCGAATGCTATGCATCCAGGATGTGAGAGGTGCCAGTTAGTCAAAGTGATTGACATCTGTCAGTGGCAATTTTCCAAAAATGACACCCCAGGTCAGAGGAGTACAGAGGCCACAAGACCAAGCACCTACAAGCCAGAGGGTGTGTGTGGTCAGGAGACCTGGTGGCAGGGGTGTAGAGAGGTGCCAAGAATGGGACAGGGGAGGCTGGCAAGAAAAGCTGACGTCCACCACCAAGCAAGGCCCACCAGGGATAGGCCTTGAGAAAACCGGTTATCATCATCACCACCTCCAGCTCGCAGCTCTTCTGTTAAATGGGACTGGAAATAGCATCAGCCTAATGGGGTTACTGTGAAGATGAAATTAGTGAACATAAGCAGAGTCCTAAGAGCCATGCCCAGCATGAAGCAAGTGCTGTCTAAGAATCAGCCGCTAGGACAGAAACAGCCTCTAGTCCCTTTCCCTGGGCCATGGGCCTTGATTCATTTATATTGCATCCCGTGGTCAGAGCTTGGCAACCTAATCGTGGTGGTCAGAGCTTGGCAACCTAATTGTGCTTACTGAGGTCTCTGGAAAGAATCTGTCCTATGGAGGAGGAGGGGCGGGAGGACAGTGATCCCTGCATGCTATGGTGTTTTGTCACCAACACAGACCCGACCCTCTACATGCTGGACCACCCTCTAATGTGCTTTCTGCTGTTCCTGCGGGAGTTGTGACTCCTGTTGCTACTAGTTAGGGCTCTTACTTGGGCAGTAGTGGGCTCAGCTCCATAATGCTGAAGTTGGAGCTTGCTTTCTCTCTTCCTCCTGCCCTGCCTTCTCCCACTCCCACCCACTGCAGGCCCAGCAACTCCAGCTGCCTGCAGCTAAGGGCAGGGCTCCCTGGGCCAGCGCCCTCCCTGGATGGACATTGCTCTTGGCTGAGGTTTTCCAGCCCACCCTGCAGTCTCGGGCCCTCTCCCTGTCTGCCTGGATGTGTACATTTCTATCTCTACCTGGGATGTAATTTTCAGGATTATGCTTCTATATGGCAATTCATCATTCTGGGTTTAAGGATTATTTATTTAGAGATTGCCTTTGTCACTCATTGTGCCTCATTTGCTTGCGATCTGAAGCTATTGCCCAGGTTTCAAAGAGCTGCCACACGCTGTCCTTTCAAAGGCAGCCTCATCCCGTCTCAGCTGCCATGTTCCTTGGTTTTACAAGGCTTAGGAAATGCCTGAACTAAGTGGTCCTAGACAGGCTGCTTGTCACTCACATTGGCTTCCTCAGCAGACACTTGCAAACCTCAGGACCCCCTCCCTCTTTTTGCCCAGTTCCTAGGTTTCAGGGAAGAGTGAGAGGCAGAAAGGCAGCCAAGGAAACCTTGGACTCCATTGGTTCTTCCCTTCGCAGTAACTATGGCTCTTTCCAAACAGAGAAAGAGCCAGCCTTCGGTGAGTGCTGAGCAGGGAGGAGAGGGGGTCTGGGGGTTCAGGAAGATAAGAGCTGGGCTTGGGCACTGGGGACTTTTCTAAGAGCTGGCTGTGAGTGTGTCAATGTGCTTCCATTCGTAACCGACCACAGGCTCTGCATGTCACTTCTCAATCCGTGAGGAACTTTAGCTGCCAGTTTTGTACACTCTGAAAACCCACTACTTCATACATATATTCCCTCTCAAAATGAAATCCACTTTGGGGGTCTTGGGCAAACTGCTGTCATCATCTCGTCCAACAGATTTTTTTCTCTGATCACAATATTGATCTAGCACCTATTATATACCAGGATCTGGGGTAAGGGCCCTGCCTTCAAGGAGTTTTTATTTAAGCCTAAATCCATTGCAGATGGGGGTTTCATCTGGGACTGACACCTTGGCTTGTCTTCCCACTGCCGTGGAGACCCTACAATCTGCTCCCCCAGCCTTACTGGGCACAGAATCCTGCAGGGAGCTCGCTAACATACAGATTTCACTTCTGTAGGCCTGGGTGGGGTGAGGCTCCACAGAGGCCCCAGGAAATTTGATGCTGCTCTCTGAGGACGTCTCTGAGGATTGCACTGAGACCGTCTTCTCCACAGATGCCATCCCTTCCTGGTGCCTTTCTGCCGGTGCCCCTGGCCTGGTCACCAGCCCTCAAAAGGTGACCTGCTCTGTCATGAGCTCCATTCCCAGTCCCTGCCTGCTGTTGCTCTCTGGTCATGTTGTCTAGATGCCTGGCCCTGAAATCCAGAGTCTTTCTCCTCTACTTCCCCGCCAGTTGCACTTCCCAGGTGCTCTCCAAATTCCCCTCAAAGGGCACCACCTCCAGGAAGGCCTCAGGAACTATCTCTCCCTAAGCAACTCAGGAGGACATGCAGCATAAAAGATGGGCGTGGAAAGTCTTTGTGTTTGCAAGATTAACTGTGGCCAGTTTATCACCAAAGAAGAGCTGTTTTCTTCCAGGGAACAGCCAGGCCTTGGGGTGGTGGCCCAGGGGTCATGCCCAGGGAAAGTCCATGTGCCTTTGTCCTAGAAAGCTCTGAAAGTCTACAGTTGGACTGTCCTAGAGGTGTGTGGGTGGGGAGTGGTGGGGCTCCCCTGGGTGGAAAGGTAGCCTATGACACCTGTGCTCTCAAAGTCTGAGTGGGTGGAGGGTGATGAATTACATGCACCACCCCAGAGTCATGGTGTCTTGAATGGTGGTAGAGAATTGGGAGCTTGGGCAACACAACTTGAAAGTCTGGGCGAGGTTAGCATGGGAGATGGGGGAGCCAAACCTGCTGGTCTAGGGTCTGCTCTTGGATAAACGCTCAAAAGTGTCTGGGATTATTTCCTTCAAACCCTGGAGGAAAGATGAAGTGAGGTTGTTTCTGATTTTGCAGATCATGAACTCTGATGTTTCCTATGCCTCAAGCACCCTAGAGTGAATTCTTGCCTAGAGTCATTTGCATGGACAGACCTTCTCATCTTGATCGCCTGCAGCAGCTGCGGCAGCTCCTCCTCTAGGTGAACTCAAGCCCCTGATGCACGGTTGTGGCTCTGCCTCGGGGTATATACCTGAGACACACAGTCCTCTGGGAATGTGCTGGCCCTTGCACACCCACCTAGGGTAAGTTGGCAAGCAAAGGTTCTCACCCTAGTGGACGGCCCCGTCATTCAGATTTCTCATGGCATAACCCTAGCCCCCCACCCCACTCCCAGAGGAATCACATTGGGTGGGCAAGGGAAGCAGGTTCCCCATCCCCCATTTCCTGTTGCTGACTCATGAAGAATGTGGTGAAGAGGCTTCCAGGCCAGAAGGCAGGATTTCCCTGAAGTAGCCACCCTCTCACCACCCCAGAGCCTTTCGCCACCCCAGACCCTCTCACCACCCCAGAGCCTCTCACCACCCCAGACCCTCTCACCACCCCAGACCCTCTCACCACCCCAGACCCTCTCACCATCCCACAGCCTCTCACCACCCCAGAGCCCTCGACGAAATGTCTGTGTTCCAGGGAGACATCTTTGATACCCATGTGGAGTTCTCCATCTCTGATCTTGTCCTCTGGAGGACTGTCCTGCACCTCTTCACACCATGGTTTCCTCCTGGTGCCATCAGCCTCTCAGCACTGATGGAGGTTTTGGTGGGGGTGTGTGTGCATGCGTGGGGGTCAAGGTGAAGGACTTGGCACACGTAAGCCCCTCCATCTTCAGTTCCACACACAAACTTCAGGGTTGATGGATAGGGTTTCAGTCCATCTGAATCAATGATCTTTGAATAGCACAGAATTTGACTCATACTCTATTGCAGTTATTTAATGGTGATGAAAACTTATATGCAACACAAAATCCCCAGAAGCAGACAAGGTAGTGGTCCTGGGGGGAGACTGCAGATGTCTGATAATCCTTCAGATCTGGGACGAGGGCGGGGCCTGGCCAACCTCACCTGACTTCCGGGAAAGCCCAAGGAGAGGAATTGCTCTCTGCATCCTCAGCTGTGCTGGTTGTGAAGTTGGGCCTTAGGACATTGCTACTTCCACAGCTCAAAAGTAGAGTAGTGAAGGGTTTAATCCAGAGCAGAAGGCATGTTAGAGGGCGACCCGATTCCCCAACTTTGCAAACATGTGA
The DNA here is from genome assembly GCF_001698545.2 of Rhinopithecus bieti. Lineage (NCBI taxonomy): Eukaryota > Metazoa > Chordata > Mammalia > Primates > Cercopithecidae > Rhinopithecus > Rhinopithecus bieti. The sequence goes on along the minus strand of NW_016807514.1, from coordinate 430,646 downwards.
AGGAAGAGCAGAGAAGGCAGAAGTGAGGGAAGGTCCCGTGGGAACCTCTGGGTGGAGGCTGGAGGCCAGGGCACCTGTGATCTCCCCATGCCCTGCCCCTTCCACTGCACAGAGAATCAGCCACTGGGGGAATTGGCACCTGCCAGTCATCCTTGACAACCTTCCCCCAGGAAGCCACCTCCCGCACCACCCTCTGTTCACTGTGATCAGGGTCAGGCTGATTGGTACGGCCTCCCTGGGCAGAGAGGGCGAAGGCAGGGGGAAGGCCTTTCCCTTGAAATTAGCTTTTTCCTTTTGATGTCCTAAATTTCTGAATTGATGGTCGTTTCCCTGTAGACCCATAAAAGCAACTGATTAGAAGAAGCCACGAAGCCAGGGGATCCCCCAAGAACAAAAAAGAGGGTGATCACCGGAGAGTTGAGAGTATGTAGACCGAGACTACCCACACTCTGATTTCAGAAATGCTAACAAGATGAAACAGACAGAAATAAAATGAGTGAGGAGGGAGTGGGATGCGGAGGGGGCTGGGCCAGCAGGGTGCCCACAGCTCTGCACCTGGGAGATTCCCCGCCCACCCTGAGAGCAAGAAATCATAGTGAGGAGACACAGGGATGTGCGGCCCTGGGAGGCAGATGGACCCGGGAGTGGATTCAGGGGCCTCCATGCTGGAGAGAAAATCAGTCACGTCAACCATATGATGAGATAAGTAGCTGATGGCTGCCTAAATAAGAAAACACATTGGTCAAGTGAGGTAGGACAACCTGGGAGCAAGAAGACACTGAAGATGGGGGAGCAAGAAAGTCGTCAAAGGTAAGAAAGAGAATACCTTAAAACTCACCTTTTTTCAAGGTTTTGTCAGTGCTGTTTCTATTCCAGAAACAATGCCCTCGGGTTCAAATTTGCCTGAACCTGGAATCTGAGTTCTCTGAGAAGCCACTGAGTACTCTCAGATTACATAGGCCAAGACCGTTTCTCTGTCCCCTCTGGGCCTGTAGAATGTTCCGATTCCACTCCTTGCTCTGTCCTTTCCCATCTCCCTCCCTCCCTCCCTCTTTCCCTTCCTTCCTTCCTTCCTTCCTTCCTTCCTTCCTTCCTTCCTTCCTTCCTTCCTTGTTTCCTTCCTTCTTCTTTCCTTTTTTCTTCCCTCCCTCCCTCCTTCCTTCTTTCCTTTCTTCCTTCTCCTTCCTTCCTTTCTTCCTTGTCGTTCCTTCCTTTCTTCCTTCTCCTTCCTTCCTTCTTTCCTTTTTTCTTCCCTCCCTCCCTCCTTCCTTCTTTTCTTCTTTCTCCTTCCTTCCCTCCTTCCCTCCCTCCCTCCTTCCTTCCTTTCTTCTTTCTCCTTCCTTCCTTCCCTCCTTCCCTCCTTCCCTTCCTTCATTCTTTCCTTCCTTCTTTCCTTCCTTCCCTCCTTCACTTCCTTCCTTCCCTCCTTGTTCCCTTCCTTCCTTCCTTCCATCCCTCCTTCCTTCCTTTATTTCTTCCAACCTCCCTCCCTCCTCTCTTCCTCCCTCCCTCCCTGCTTCCTTCCTCCCTCCCTCCTTCCTTTCTTCCTTCTCGCCTTCCTTCTCTCTTCACCTCTACCCCTTTCTCTCTCTTTCCCTCTCTCCCTCCTCTTCTTTCCATCCTTTCTTTTTGGTGCTTAGAATATTTTTTTGTTATTGATCAAGGTGAAATTCACTTAATATAAAATTAACTATTGCAAGGGGACAATTTCATACCATTTAGTACTTTCACGAGATTGTGCAAACACCACCTCTATCTAATTCCAAAACACTTTCATCAACCTGAAATAAAAAGACGTTGCCATTAATCAGTCACTCCCTATTCCTCATCTCCTAGCCCAAGGCAATTACCAGTCTACTTTCTGTCTTTGCGGAGTTTCCAGTTCCAGCTATTTCTTGTAAATGGAATGTCTGGCTTATTTAATTACCATCAATTTTCCAAAGTTCATCCACATTGTAAAATGTGTGGGCACTTCATTTTTTGTTGCTGAGTAATATTCCATTGCATGGACAGACCACATTTTGTTTATCCAGTCCTCTGTTTTTGAACATGTGATTATTTCCACCTTTGGATATCATGAGTTGTGCTACAGTAGATATTCATGTAAAGTTCTTGCTTGAGTACCTGTTTTCAATACCTTTGCATGTATACTTAGGAGTGGATTTGTTAGGTCATACAGCAATTCTGTATTTAACTTTCTGAGGAACTGCCAACCTGCTGTTTTCCTCAGCCACTGAACCACTTTACATTCTCACCAGCAATGTATAAGATTTCCAACTTCTACACAAACTTGCTGCCAATATTTGTTATTGTCTGCTTGTTTTTAAATTATAGACATCCTATATGTGTGTAAAATAATTTATCATTGTACTTTTGATTTGAATTTCTCTAATGAACAATGACATTGCATGTTTTTCCATGTGTTCATTGCCCATTTGTATGTCTTCTTTAGAGCAATATTTATTGAAATAATTTGCTCACCTTTTAATTAGGCTGTTTGTCTTTTTGTTGTTGTTGCTGAGTTGCAGGAGTTCTTTAACTATTCTAGATACTAGGCCTTTATTAGATGTATGATTTGCAGGCTGGATGTGGTGGCTCATACCTGTAATCCCAGCACTTTGGGAACCCAAGGTGGCAGGATTCCTCGAGGTCAGGATTTCAAGACTAGCTTAGGCAACACAGCAAGACCCTGTCTCTATAAAAAATAAATAATTAGCCAGGTGCAATGGCACATGTCTGCGGCCCTATCTGCTTAGGAGGCTGAGGCAGAAGGATCACTTGAACCCAGGAGTTTGAGGCTGCAGTGAGCTATGATGGCACCGTTGCACCCCAGCCTGGGTGACAGAATGAGACACTGTCTATTAAAAAATTTAAACTTAAAAAGATTTATGATTTTCAAATATTCTCTCCCATTCTTTCAATCATCTTTTCACTTTCTTGATAATGTTCTTTAATGTACAAAAGCTTTTAATTTTAGTAAAGTCCAATTTGTCTATTTGTTGTTGTTGCTGCTCATGCTTTTGGTGTTATATCTAAGAATCCAATGTCAAAGCCAAGGTCATAAAGCTTTACACCTGTTTTCATCTGAGAATCCAAGGTCTGGTTCTTATATTTAAGTCACTGATCCCTTATGATTTAATTTTTGTATATACTGTGAAGTAGAGGTTCAACTTCATTTTTTGCATGTGGATATTATTATTCCAGTACCACATGTTGAAGAAACTATTCCTTTCCCCCACTGAATAGTCTTGGTGCCTTTGTCAAAATTATATTGGCCATAGATATATGGGTTTATTTCCAGACTCTAGATTTTATTCTATTAGTCCATTTGTCAGTCTTTCTGTCAATACCATACTGTATTGATTACTGTATACGTGCAGTAAGTTTTGAAATTAGAAAATGTGAGTCCTCAAACTTTGTCCTTTTTTATTCAATATGTTTTTGGTACTTGGGCTTTTGAAATTCCATATGCATTTGTGGACCAGCTTTCCACTCCTTCAAAAAAAGGTTGTTGGAATTATGATAGAAATTGTATTGACTCTGTAGATTGTTTTGGGTAATCTTAACAACATTAAATCTTCCAATTCATGAACATGGGATGTCTTTCCATTTAATTAGGTCTTTAACTTCTTGCATCAAAGTTCTTTACTTTTAAGTATTCAAGAACTTACTTTTGCGTATTTAAGCGTTCAAGTCTTTCACCTCTTTGGATAAATTTTTTCCTAGGTATTTTGTTCTTTTAGATGCTATTGTAAATGCAGTTGTTTTCTCAATTTTCTTTCCATATTGTTCGTTGCTGGTGTATAAAAACAACTACTTTCTGTGTGCTGTTTTGTACCCTGCAACTTTACTGAATTCACTTATTAATTCTGGTAGGTTCTGTGTGTATGTCTGTGTGTGTGTGTGTTATTTGGGATTTTTCATATATAGGATTATGTCATTTGCTAATGAAGATAGTTTTGTTACTTTACAATTTGTCTGATGACATTATAACCTTGGTCAGTTGTCCTATTTCTTAAGTTACCTTCTGACTGGCTCCTACCATGCAGCAGGTCTCTCCCCCTGGGAGCTTCCCCTGACCCCACAACCTGGGTTAGCTGTCCCTGCTGTATGCCTCACTCCCTGCATGTCCCTGTTGCTCACCCTCCATCCTGTGTTGTTATTGCCTGTCTACTTGTCCACATGTCCTGTGTGACAGGTGTAGTGTTCACTGAGGTTACCAACTGAGGTTACCACAGAGTCAGCATGTGCCTGGCACACAGTAGGACTGTCTGCAGTTGGGTGACAGGGAGAGCTTTGTGGTCTGGCTTCATGACTGAACTCTAAGCATCATCTATAGCCACACTCTAGTGACGTCTCATCTTCCCAATCCTCTCCCTTCCTGTATTACTCAAATTCACAGAGGGTTCACTTCTACACATTGGGACCCAGGACTAAGGAACTTAAAGAGCAGTTGGCATGGTTCCTGCTTTCTGGACCTGGACAGGAAGAACATCTGAGGTTGTGCTTTTGCAGAATGCTGGTGACTCTAGGGTAGGCCAAAAGATTGTTCTGATAAAATAGCAGCAGCCTCTTCCCAATTTGCAGGGGATAAACCATGTTAATGGCAGAATTTTCTCAGTTTTAGCCTTTTATCCAAGAAAAGTTTCTTATACCTTTGGGTGTCAACTACCACCTGCAGGCAAATAGGCAGGAACACTCAGGAAAACAAGTAGAAATGAATGCGAAGTGAATGGCTGAAAGTGGCTGTCACGCAGGGCAGCAGTTGGAAGTTTTCTGCAGCATATGCTTGTGGTTGTGAGCTTATTTATTTATTTTTTGGCACAACTATTCTCACTTCCTCGGATGGAATTTAATATTGTCATGCTTCCTCACATTCTGCAAGGAGCACTCTGATGTCCAGGTACACCTACTGAAGCGTTGTGGACCAGAAAACTCTAGCCCAGAGGTTTTCAAATGACAGTGCCCAGACGTGGGGATCATTGTGGCTGCTTGTGCTCCCTGGGGAGGATGAGAGGGGATTGGGTGATGGCCAAGCTAGTGAGGCTCTGGGTCCCACCCTTGCTCCAACTAAAATCACTCTGTTCTCACATACCCTATGTGCTGGGTTTGTAACAGTCAGGGCCTCACCAGGAAACAGAAACCATGCAAGTATGAATACTGAAGGGATTTAATGCAGGACATTTTTTTTATACAGGCTATGTAAAAGTTTAGATGCAGAGCTACAAAGGGCCCCTTTTGTACTGAAGGCTCAGAGGGAAAAGGCTGTGTCCCAGAGTGTAGAGGTCACTTGGGAGAAGCCAGAAGCACATTGGGCCTATCCTGCAAGAGTGGGACACAGAGGAGATGCAGCTGCTGCCTGACACGCTGCATTAGGCAAAGAGAGCTTATCTCTTCCCCATCTACAGGCAGGTCTCCTATGGTGCCTCAACTGGCCACATCCAGCTAGATGTCAGCAACACGGGGGCCTGGATGATACATTCTGTAAGAGTCAAATCCGTGGGCAAACAGGTCAGGACACTCCATGGTTCCAAGAAGAATATCTGAGTGAAGGGTTTTGCTACCATCACTAGTCATTAAATAAAATGAAAACTATGACTGCACTCCAATTCGCTAGGTAATAGATGGGAAGCCGGTTCAAGGAAGGCAGCAACTTGCCAATAGCCATCAGCTGATGAGTGGCCAAGGCTGGACAAAGTTCTATTTTTAAACATTTTTGTGGGTATATATATATACATATATATATATACACACACACACACATATATATACACACACACATATCTGTGGGGTACATGAGATGCTTTGATACAAGCATGCAATGTGAAATAATTACATGACGAAGAATGGGGTATCCATCCCCTCAGGCATGTGTCCCATAATTCCCCTGTGTTGTAGGAAGGACCCAGTGGGTGGTAACTGAATCATGGTGGTGGTTTCCCCTGCACTGTTCTCATGGTAGTGAGTAAGTCTCACGAGATCTGATGGTTTTATAAGTGGATTTCCCCTTTTGCTTGCTTCTCATTCTCTCTTGCCTGCTACCATGTAAGACATGCTTTTTGCCTTCCAGTATGATTGCAAGGCCTCCCCAGAAACGTGAAACTGTGAGTCCATTAAATCTCTTTTTCTTTGTAAGGTACCCGGTCTTGGGTATGTCTTCATCAGCAGCATGAGCATGAATTAATACACTCATTAACCATCCTCACTACTCCCCACTACTCTTCCCAGCCTCTGGAAACTATCTTTCTACTCTCTATGTCCATGAGTTCAGTTGTTTTCTAGATCTTCTCATGCCCAGAATGTGAATTTCCCATTGCTTCTTGTATTTAAAATAATCCATCAAACAATTAAAGGTCTATCATATATGAGTCCTGGGATGCATGGGGGGAAATGTTCCTAAATGTGTGTGCTGTGCTTTCCAACCATTAGGGAAACCTACAGCCAGATGACATGGGTCTCAGTTTCCAGGTGCACGTCCTCCCAGTAGTTCTAGGAGCTCTTTATTATCTTGTTAAAGACAAATATGGCTTGTGCAAAATCCCGTAGTGTGTTTCTGGCCCCTTCTGAAACAATTCCCCCTGAAATGCATATCTGGCCATTATCATTTTGCACACAATAGCAAAAACACAAGCCCTGTGGAATTTATAGAGGACGGCACTTTTCGTCATTTTTTATGGTTCACCTTAATTGTATATCATTTTTAATAACAGCTTAAAAAATTAGTTATTCTTGCTGACATTTTTATGGCCTATTTAATATCACAGATCAGGAGTTTTATTGTATTGTATTCTGGGTACTATATACAAACTAGGAAACCAAAGGGGAAAAAAAACTTGCCCTCATGATGTTATGGATTGCAGGGAAGAAAAACGCTGATAATGGTCTTATAGTAGAATCGTTCCAGATTACGTGGTTTACCCTACGCTTTTATTTCTGTGTCTGTATAATCATTGTAATTTTGCTGCAAAAGCTGAGTGTTGGATAAAGACTTCCCTTTAGGAGTAATTTAATTTAATAAAAAAGCTCTGCCCAGGGTCAGTATTACAGAAAAGCAGGAGATGTTTCAAGAGCTGCCCTCCTATCCGTGACAACAGCTACCTTCCCAAAGGGCTGTTATGCTGGCTTCAGCTCTGTTCAAGAAGTTGATTTCTCAATACAGTTCTGTAGTGCAAGGAATAAAAAAAAATTAAAGACTTACTCATGATTAAACCAACAATGTTCTAGGCTCTTTTCAGAGTTTTGAGCAGGGGAAAGAATCCTCAGCAAACAAGAAAAACTTGCTGTTCTGGGTTCTGGAGGAGGGGTCCCTCCCAGGGCCTACTCAGAATCTTCGGGGCCGAGTGGCCCCTCAGTCATACGTCCATCATGGGGAATAACGTCTCCTTCTTGCTCTCCAGAATCCCAGCTGGGCTTTTGCCCTGCTCAGCTCAGTGAATTTCTTATTAATAGTGGGTGCCTCAGAATGTCTTAGGCCTGCCCTTGTGAGGAAGGGGTTAACATGGCTGGCTTGTTCTCTCCTGAACAGCACAGGGCTGACCAGGTCACTTCCGAGCACTCCAGGCCTCTCCCACCTCAGCCAGCTGCAGGTTGGCCCCGCACACCCCTGGAGCTGATGCAGCAAGAATGGGCAACATTAGCCTTAATGTCTCCTTGAAACCAAGCCCCAGCATCAGCCAAGATCCTGCACATCACTGACCTCAGACTCCTGCATCTCCTTCCACACACCAGACCTTCACTTGCCTCTGGAGTTGGACAGAAAGAACATCTGAGGCTGTGCTTTTGCAGGATGCTGGTGACTCCAGGGCACGCCAAAAGGTTGCTCTGATGAAATAAAACAGCAGCAGCCTCTTCCCAGTTTTCAGGGGAGAAGCCATGTTAATGGTAGAATTATCTCAATTTTAGCTTTTTAATTTATATTTATTTATTTATTTATTATTTTTTGAGACAGACAGAGTCTCGCTCTGTTGCCCAGGCTGGAGTGCAGTGGCGTGATCTTGGCTCACTGCAACCTCCACCTCTTGGGTTCAAGCTGTTCTCCTGCCTCAGCCTCCGGAGTATCTGGGACTGCAGGCACACGCCACCATGTCCAGCTTTTTTTTTTTTTGTAATTTTAGTAGAGATGGGGTTTCACCATGTTAGCCAGAATGGTCTTGATCTCCTAACCTCGTGATCTGCTGCCTAGGACTCCCAAAGTGCTGGGATTACAGGCATAAGCCACTGCACCCGGCCTAATTTTAGCTTTTTATCCTGGTCTAAGTTTCATAGACCTTTGGGTGTCAGCTGCCAACTGCACTCAAATGAGCATGAACACTTAGGAAAAAAAAAAGTAGAAATGAATGGTAAAGGAGTGCCTGGAAGTGGCTGTCACACTTTGCAAACCTTTATAGGGTTGCAAAGTGCCCACTGAGACAAAAGTCCTGATGGCTTTAATTGGAAGCCATCAGGACTTTTAATTGGAAAGATACAGTCTTGTCCTGCAAGAAAATGGATGGATGAGTTGGGGCCAGAGAAAGGAGGGAGATCTTCACAAGCAGGGACCTCAGAAGCTCCTGTAGCCCCATGGGAGGGTCTGATAGATGGGACATCGTAGTGGGCCCGCTGCGGTTCACAGCTACTCATAACTTCTTTGGTGGCGTGGAAGCTGCTACCTCACAAGACGCTCCGTGTGGCTTTTGCTGCTTTTCACCGAGGGCTTAACAGCACCTTAGCACTTCCATGAACTCTTGTTCTCCAGGATAAATACATTGCCTTCCCAGAGAGAGAGTTCTGCTCTCAGACCTGGCTGCATTCACACAACCCCAGTGAGACACATCCAGTGAGACCCCCGGGCGATGGAGACGCCGGCTTGCTCCTAGTCACACCCCCGATCAGAAGCCAGCTTTCCACAGCTGCTCGGATGAGTACAGTCCTTTCTCTGAGGACACAGCTCCTGCAAGCAGGAAAATGCAGTGACGTGTTGCCAGTATGCTGCTGTTTGTGTCTGTGCATTGCTCCCTGGTGCTTGCCTACCTTGCACCTGCAAGGATGTCTTGATGCATATGTGTTATCGAGGTGCATATGGAAGGCCTTGTCTGCAAGAAATCTGCTCCTCTGTTGGGGGCAGATGGTATTGCTTCCTATGTTCCTTCTTTCCTTATTGCTAGGTCCTCGAGAAGCATTGTCCCCCACAGGGCTTGGGGTAAACTCAGAATTACTCAGAATTACACCAAGAGGGCTCAGAGTGTAGAGGCTCACTGTCTTGGAATGAGAACCTTGAAGCATCCTGCCTTCGTTGGCTCTTCTCTTGCTGAAGGATGCTGAGGATGATCCCGAGAATGCTGAGGTCCAGGTGATGGCAATAAATCTAATCTGAACACCCACCCGCATCCCCACACACTGAAATATTCACACTGTTTGACGGTGGCTTATGGGCAACCAGGATTTTCTAAAAATGTATTCCAAAAAAGGAGCAAGTGGCTGTGGTTGGAAACTCCTGGACAGCCTGGCACGTGTGCTCTTTGGGTCTGTGGTCAGCCTCTTCCTCCAGGTCCTACCCTCTTGTCCTCACAGATGGCCAGACCTGCACCCAGAGAGGGTCTGTGGTGGGGCCTCAGCAGAATCGCCACTCAGTCATCCTGCCTCCAGCATGATGCCCCTCCAACATTCCAATGGCTGCCAAGTTCCGAGCTTTTTGCTTTGCTTGTGAAGTCACCCTCATCACCTCCTGAGGTGTTTCTCTCAGGAGCTGGGCTGCACAGCCCTGGCCAGTTCCATAGCATTACCGAACTCCAAGTCCTCCAGGGTGACGGCGACATGAACAAGCATTCCTAAGCGCTTGGCATAGATCCCATTTATTTATCCATTCGTCAATGGCACCCATGAAGTCATGGATTTGTTCTAGGACCTGGTGTACGTCGGTGAACAGAACAGACCTCTCTCCCTCGTCCTGTGGAGTTAATGGATTGGAGGAGGGGCAATAAAGAAACAGATGAGTGGATTATATTATCCCCCTTCCTGATAAAGCCTGCAGAGACGTGGATAAGGGAAGGATGAAGGAAGGTCAGGGTGAGGGGTGGAACATGAGTGGAGATAGTGAGAGAGAAGTGATCAGAAGAGGGTCCCCATGACTCTGGGGTTGTGTTCCAGCCTCCAGAAAAGGAGGCCTGCAGGTGAGTCTGGAGTTTAGGTGTGGCTGTGGAGGAGTGATGGGGGTGGACCCCAGTGCTCATGAGGAGTGGGGTTAGGGAGGAACAGAGGATGGAGGGCCCAGTGGTGACAGCAAGGATTCGGGAGGACTTATACACGAAGGGACTTGGAGGACTTCCGGGAGAGGAATGGAGGGATCTAATTTGTGATTGCCTAAGGTCACCCTGCTGCTGTGCTAGACTGTAAAGGACCCAGGGCAGAAGCAGAAAGATCTCTTAGAAGGCTACCAGGACAATGCAGGGAAGAGATGACTATAACATGATGAGAAACGGATTACGGATTCTGGGTATATTATGACCACACAGATAACAGGATTTGGCAACAGCTTGGATGAAAGAAAGAGAAGTCAGCCAGAATCGCAAAGGAGAATGCTACGGTTTGAATGCACCCCCCAAAGTTCACATGTTGGAAACTAGACAGGACATTGAAGGGGTGATCAGGTGATCAATTGTTAGTTACTTTTTACATATGGTGCAAGGTATGCATCCAAGTTCATTTCATTTCACATGGATATACAATAGTTCCAGCATCATAGATTTATTTTTAAAAAGACTATTTTTTTCTGCACTGAATTACTCTTGCACCTTTGCAAAAAAGTATTTTTCCATATGTGTATGGTTCTATTTCTGGACTATTTCGTTCCACTAATCTATTCGCCCATCTTGATGCCAACATCATACTGTCTTGATTTTAGGAACTTTATAATAAGTCTTGAAGTCAGACAATGTTAGTTCTCCAATATTACTCCTCTTTACCCAAGTAGTATTGATTATTTTAGGTTTTCTATAGTTCCATATGAATTTTCGGGTCAGTTTGTCAATTTCTACCCAGAATATGGCCTCTGGGATTTTGATTGAGATTACCATGGAATGTACAGATTCATTTGTAGAGAACTGATGTCTTTAAAATATTTGCTTCTCACCTATGAGCACGGTATATCTTACCATTTATTTTTACCTTTAAATGTCCTTCAGTAATATTTTGTAACTTTCAGTGTATATGTCTTAAACATCTCTGGTCAGACTTTTCCTATTTCCTATTTTTGATGCTTTTATCAATGACATTTTGTTGTAATTTCAATTTCCAATTGTTTTTTGCTAGTGTCATGAAAAAAAAGGTTAATTTTCACAGGATCTTATTTCTTGCAACCTCTCTCACTACATTCACTTATTCCTTTCAGTAGCTTTCTGTAGGCTTCATTGGATTTTTTGCATGTTGTCTGGGGGCAAACACAGACTTGTTTCTTCCCTTATTATGTGTATGTCCTTTATTATTTTGTGCCTTGTTTTGATGTCAAAAATGTGTCAAATATACATGGTGAGAAGGTACATCTCGGTCTCGTTGTCTTTGTGTATGATGCCAGCTGTGTATTCTCCATAGATACCTTTCATCGTGTGTATTAACCATGCCTTTTACTTTCTGTATTTCTGATCTTTTGACATCTTGGGGTCTGGCTGACCCTGGGGGGACTACCCGTCCCAGGGCTGATAGCTCCTAGAAGCAGGGGTTGTCCTCACTGTTCATGTGAGTTGCCTTTCATATCCAAACAAACCCATCCAGGGGTTACACCCCACAACCTCCTTTAAGGATTTCAATCTCCTGCCCTAACACCTCAGCACCAGGGACCAGGCAACTAGGAACAGTCCCTTCACCCCAGAGCCCACCAAAATTAGCCTACTGTGCCTTGCGTGTTTCTTCCCACATGAACCATGATAAAGGCTTGATATGGTCTGGCTGTGCCCCCACCCAAACCTCATCTTGAATTGTAGCTTCTCGTGATAGTGAATAAGTCTCAGGAGATCTGATGGTTTTATAAAGGGGAGTTCCCCTGCAGAAATTCTCTTCTCTTGTCTACCACCATGTGAGATGTGCCTTTCACCTCCCACCATGATTGTGAGGCCTCCCCAGCCACGTGGAACTGTGAGTCCATTAAACCTCTTTTTCCTTATATATTATCCAGTATCAGTTACGTCTTTATCGGCAGAGTGAAAACAGACTAATACAAGGCTTTTGCCCACTTTGCCTCCTCACTCACTGGGTCTCCTAACTGGCCCCAGGGCTTCTTTGTGTGGTCCTGTGGGGCCTGGGGTGCCCGCTCCTCCTAGGCACTGTGAGTAACAAACCGTCTTTCCAATGACAGTCATCTCCTGATCTGTTAGCCTTGCCACACCTGAATAATCATAAAACCCACATTTTATAACACAGGCTCAGGAAGTTTTCTGTTTCTATTTTTCTGAGAGTGCAAATCAGAGATGGATGTTGGATTTCGTGTTGCTTATTTTTTAAATGTAAAGGTTTTATTCTGTTGTCTTCTGGTTTGCATGCTTTTTGAGGGGAAATATGCTCTAATTCTTATTTTTGTTCCTCTATATTTAAAATGTCTTTTTTCCTTGGTTGTCAGCAAGATTTTCTCCTTATCTTTGGTTTTTGGAAGTTTGTGATGTGTCTAGTATATTATTTTGGTATTTATCATGTTTAGGGTGTTCTTTGATTCTTAGATGTGTGGTTTAATGCCTTCCATTGTTTTTAGAAAATTCTTGGTTAATTTCTTCAAATGTTTTTTCTTCTTCATTTTCTCTCTCTTCTACTTTTGGGATTCCAGACGCACATATATGAAACCATGTGGTACGTTTCTACAGCTCCTGAACACCCTGTTCTGATTTTTTTCACTCTAACTTTCCTTTATGTTTCATCATTTGGCTATTTTCTACCGATTTATTGTTGAGTTCTAATGCTCTCCTCAATTATAAGTCTGCTAATGAGCCTCCTAGGGGAATTCTTTAATTCCAGCATTTATTTCCGTTTGACTTTTATAGTTCCTATGTACCTGCTCAAGTTCCATTTATTCATACAAGGTGTCCATCTTTTCTACTTTGTCCTTTAACACAAGTGCTCTCACCCCTCCCCTCCCCAACAAGGCCATGGACTGGTTCTGGTCTATAGCCTGTTAGGAACCAGGCTGCACAGCAGGAGGTGAGCAGCAGGTGAGCAAGCATTACCACCTGAGCTCTGCCTCATGTCAAATCAGCAGTGATATTAGATTCTCACAGAAGCATGAACCCTATTGTGAACTGCACATGCAAGGGTTCCACCCTCCTTATTAGAATCTAACTAATGCCTGATGATCTTAAGTGGAATAGTTTCATCCTGAAACCACTCCCCTACCTGGTTCACGGAAAAATTGTCTTCCACAAAACCAGTTCCTGGTGTCAAAAAGGTTGGGGACAAATGCTTTAATAATTGACTATAGTCATTTTAAAGTCTCTGTCTGATAGTGTTAATGTCTGGTTCATCTCCTAGTCTTGTTCTGTTACCTGATTTTTCTCTTGACAAACCATTGTCTTTGTTTGTTTGTGTTTCATGTGTCTCATAATTTGGGGTTGAATATTCCATTAGTTTCTTGGGGCTGGCATAGCAAAGTACCACAAACTAGAGCATTTGAACAACAAAAATTTATTGTCTCACAGTCCTGGAAGCCAGAAGTCCCCAGCAAAGGTCTCAGAAGAGTTGGTTCTTTCTGAGGGCTGTGAAGGAGAATATGTTCCAGGCCTCACTCCCAATTTCTGATAGCCCCAGATGTTCCTTGGCTTGTAGATGACATTCTCTCTGTCTTTATATTATCTCTCTATGAATCTATCTCTACATCCAAATTTTCCCCTTTTAATAAGGATATGGTCAAATCAAATTAGGGCCCCCACTAGTGACCTTACTTTAACTTGATTACCTCTCTGCAAAAACTCTATTTTCAAGTGAGGTCATATACATAGGTACTACATGTTAGGATTTTAACATCTTTTTCTGGAACACAATTCAGTCCATAAGACATGCCAAGCATCTTAAGTAGAACAGGAGAGACTGAGGTGTGTGGTTTTCATGCCTAGGAATGGGATTGTCTTTTTATCAGCTAGTGGGGAGGTGGTGATTGAGTCGACTTGGGTCTGTGTTTTGTCATTCCTATGGTTACCCTTAATGCATCACAGGGTTCAAGTTCCTCATGATTAGCTTGCAGGCTGGGGTGCCAGAGAGTTATTTTCAATGTTTGGGCTCCATCCTCAGCTTACAGCTTGCTATGTCTATACTGCAGAGGGATTCCCTCCATGCCCCTGCCTTTGCCTGCCAGTATCTGCTGTTGCATGTTACCCTGCTCTTATTAGGATCCTTGTAGGAAGTAGGGAGCTGCTTTATGGCCCAGCACAGACTCAGGGCGAGGCAGGCCCCACGTGCCTGTGCCTCTAGGTGGGGTTTTCCAAGCATTCCTGCCCCTCTTCTCTGTGGCAGACAGCTGGACCCCACCTTGTGTTGTGGAAAGTCTCATGTGGGGAGTTTCCTGCTTTCCCCCCAGGTCTAGGAAGACCCCAGTTAGTCTTGGAATGGGATTCAGGGTTCAGGACTATTTCCTCACTCTCCTGACTTTCTCCATTCTTTCCCTGCATCAAAGGTCTTTTCCTTCTCTGAGGAGCAACAGGTATTGCTGCTTTTCCCCCAGGGGTGTGAGGCTTCTGAGAACAGCTCTGGGGAGGCAGGTGGGCTTTGTGCCCACAGCACAAATTTCCACAGCACAGGCTGACCCCTGGCTCCAGGCCTGCACTGCCAGGGGACTCTCTCTGGTCTCCTGCCCTGCCCTCTCATCTTTCTCAGGAGCTCCCTCCATGGAATGTGTGGAAGGCAGCTCTCCCTGTGGTTACAGCTCCTTGAGCTCATAGCACTCAGCCGGCCCTCAGTTGGCCTCCTGTGGTTCACTGAAATTCCAGCTGACCTCTTCCTACCCACTTGAGTGACAGCCCTGTGTTCCACCAGATTCTGCCATGAGATGGGGGATGACACAGTCCATACAACACAGTCCATTTGGCCCCTCTCTCCCTGGGGGCCTGTTTGTTCTTGTATTTCATGCTAGTTGGTTTCTCTGTGTCCTCAGCTTGCTGATGGGTTCAGGAAGAGACGTGATCCTACAGTTTTCCCAGCTTTGTCTTTGTGTTGGGGTAAGAATGTCACTCTTTCTGGTTTTCCACATCTGGAATGGAAGCAGAACTAGTCATTAATGCATTTTGTTTCAGTTCTCCCCATAACCCTTCAAATTATATTATTAACCCACTTGACAGATGAAGAAACTGAGGCAGGGTGGGATTGTTTATGCCTCCCAATCTCAAAGAGCTATTAAGCAGCAGGGCTGGGGTTTGAACGGGAAAGTTTGGATCCAGAACTTACACTCTGAGCCGTTCCACTCTGCCACCTCTCAAGCACACAGTGGGTCCTTACTTACTGTTTGTTGACTTGAATATAAGGCGGGAGAGAGAGGGAGCTCTGCTTAGCTTAAGAATACCTCTTCAGGCTGGGCGCAGAGGCTCATGTCTATAATCCCAGCACTTTAGGAGGCCGAGGCAGGCAGATCACTTGAAGCCAGGAGTTTGAGACCAGCCTGGCCAACATGGTGAAACCCCATCTCCACTAAAAATACAAAAATTAGCCAAGTGTGATGGTGTGCACCTGTAATCCCAGCTACTTGGCAGGCTGAGGCAGCAGGATTGCTTGAACCCAGGAGGTGGAGGTTGCAGTGAGCTGAGATCATGCCACTGCACTCCAGCCTGGGTGACAGAGTGAGACCCTGTCTCAAAGAAAAAAGAAAAAAAAAAAGATAATTTCACTGTACAGAATTGTAGATTGACATTTTTTTTGTTTTTGTTCTTGTTTTTGTTTTTTTGGACAGAGTCTCGCTCTGTCACCCAGTCTGGAGTGCAGTGGCACAATCTTGGCAGGAGAATTAGTTGATCCTGGGAGGTGGAGGTTGCAGTAAGCTGAGATCATGCCACGGCACTCCGGCCTGGGCGACAGGGCAAGACTCCATCAAAAAAAAAAAAAAAAAGAAGAAGAAAAATACCTCTTCATTTGGGGTGTTCACTCTGAGATGTGTTGCCTGTGGACGCTTCACCATGGACAAGCCTATGCCCTCTCTATCTCAGCCTCCTTGCATGTAATATCAATTTCACTTGTGGCTGGACACTCTGGGAACTCTGTAGGACTCAAAGAACACCTTGTGTGAGATCCTTAGGCAAAAGCCTTTGTTGCAGGGTTGTAATTGATTTCTGTATAGGGAGCAATCATTTTCATAAAATGACAATTACATTGTCAGAAAATTCCCAACCATTTAGATGTGCTAAAAGTTGTATTTTCAGAGACTTTCGTGGCTTTTAAATCATTATCTGCCATCTTCTGGAAGGGTTTAATTGACTTCTTGAGAGTATACCTTCATAAAGTATCTACTAAATAGATCAGAATTACTGAAGTCTTCCGTTCTTGCTGACAACGTAACTTTATGTTATTAGTTTCTGTGGTTAAAATACAAATCAGAAGTCGAAAATGCACAATTTATGAAGCACAATATGATTGATTTGTAGACATCTTGTGAAGTTACTTGGAGAAAGGGGAAAAATCTTGTCATGTCCTATATGTCAGTGGCTTCCTGGGTTCTTCTCCCAATTCTCCTTAATTTGAAATGAACTGTTGTTTCTCTCCAATTTGCCTTTTTCAGGCTGCAGCATCTAAGAATGTAAATGATATAGTTTGGATGTTTGACAACTCCAAATCTTGTGTTGAAATGTGATCCCCATTGTTGGCAACAGGGCCTGGTGGGAGGCATTTGGGTCATGAGGGCAGATTCCTCCTGAATGGCTAGGTGCCTTCCCTGTGGTAATGAGTTCACAGGAGATCTGGCTGTTTAAAAGAGCCTGGCTGGCCAGGTGCAGTGGCTCACACTTTTAATCCCAGTACTTTGGGAGCTCAAGGCAGGTGGATCACAAGGTCAGGCGTTCGAGACCACCCTGGCCAACATGGTGAAATCCCATCTCCATTAAAAATACAAATATTAGGTGAGCATGGTGGCACACGCCTGTAATCCCAGCTACTCAGGAGGCTGAGGACTGAGGCAGGAGAATTGCTTGAACCCGGGAGATGGAAGTTGCAGTGAGCTGAGATCACGCCATTGCACTCCAGCCAGGGTGACATAGTGAGACTCTGTTAGCCCCTCCCTGCCAAAAAGAGCATGGCACGTCCACCTTTCTCTCTTGCTCCCTCTCTCGCCATGTGACATGCTGGCACCCTCTTTGCTTTCTGCCATGATTATGGCTTCCCGAGGTCCTCACCAGGAGCAGATACCGGCACTATGCTTTGCGTAGAGTCTGCAGAACCATAAGCCAAATAAACCTCTTTTCTTTATAAATTCCTTAGTGTCAGATATTTCTTTATAGCAACGCAAACTGATTAATACAATGGATAAAAAAAATCTTCCTCTGGGGAATTCTCATCACCTGCACTTTCTCCTCTCAGCATGGACACTCCTGCAAACACACTTTACCTGAAAGAGGTCAGCCCACACTGCTCTGAAGGGCAGAGATCAGGAGACCCCCTAACCAGCTGGTTTCTTCCAGCAATTGGCTTCTCAGGTTCAACTTCCACAGGCAGGGTTTCTGGGTCTTTCATAACACCATTTATCTGGAGTGGACTCCAATCCTGTATGTGTGCATGCATCTTGTGGGCATGCATATATATGTGGGCACAGCATGTGTGTGTGTGAACACATATGCACCAACGATTGGTGAGTGCCTGATATGATATGGCTGTGTCCCCACCCAAATCTCATCTTGAATTGTAGCTCCCATGCTTTCTGCGTGTTGTGGAAGGGACCCTGTGGAAGGTAATTGAATCCTGGGGGGGTGGGTCTTTCTTGTGATGTTCTCATGATAGTGAATAAGTCTCATGAGATATGATGGTTTTATAAATAGGAATTCCTCTGCACAAGTTCTCTCTCTTTGCCTGCTGCCATCCATGTAAGACATGACTTTGCTCCTCCTTGCCTTCTGCTGTGACTGTGAGGCCTCCTCAGCCATGCAGGACTATGACTCCATTAAACCTCTTTTCTTTCTAAATTACCCAGTCTTGGGTATGTCTTTATTGGCAGCGTGAAAACGGATGAATACAGCACCCAATTCAACCAGGATGATCACATTTAAGATTTGTCAAGAGCAGGCTGAAATTTGGACCCTGCTTGGACTTTTCCACACGTCATTTGGCTGCTGATTTTGGCTTTCTTAATGAATGGACAGTAAAACCAAAGCAGAGGGGCAAAATAAAATGTATTTGTTAAGCAGGCAGTTTAGAGCCGTCTATAAACGACCACAATACTGTGATGAGTGCTATCTGGGGAAAAAGCCCTATGATCACAGTGAATCCCACATCATTCTTAGAGTCTGAGCACCCCGACATGTTTTCAAATGTCCTTTTTAATGTTTGTTACTGTGATTTTGACTACGACTGTTATCGCTGTTACCATGATTTTGCCTGGAGGATCATCCCAAGCAGGAGCAGATTTTTCTTGAGAAATTGTCTTGAAATGCCTTCCTGAGAATGTGGGCCTGTCCCTTTCAGCCCAACGCTGAGAAGCGTGGGTGTGAATTGGAAATAAAAACCAATCCTTCCACAACCTCTTCAAGGAGACCGGACTGGCACAGAGCTTAATGGGCATGCCAATATCCAGCTTGACATGAAATATAGGTGTTGGAAAATTGTGACCAGGGGCCAATGGCCAGAAAAAGCGCACAATAACTGCGAATCTCAGCCCTGGCAGTGTGCATCAATTCGATTGGAGCATATCTAAATCTACCAGCATGGATTTCTGTCCATATACTGAATATAGCAAATCAAACTTACAGGATGATAAAAAACAAAAACCATCTCACTGGAACTCTCAAGTGAGCACAGCAGCCGTGCTGATGGGAAGTCATTACAGTGTGTTTGTAAAATGCATTCAAAGAGAGATGAGCCAGAATCCAGGTATATAACACAAGCAGAGTCTGTCTTTCATTTTAGGGGGTTCACCAAATTCAAACACAAGCAAATACACACAAACTTCAGTGAGCATGCCTTAGGTTTCTCATATGCCTTGGTTACTGCCTGGAAGTTTCTCGTTTAGGGTGGATTATGCCTGTGACCTTGTGCGTAAGTCCTAGCTGGTAGCTGCTATGCACTCTGGCTGGATTCCCCTGACCCAGGTAGACTTGCTGGAATCAAAGCACCTTCATAAGGTGGGTGGATCACAAGGCCAGGAGTTTGAGACCAGCCTGGCTAACATGATGAAATTCTGTCTCTACTAAAAAAAAAAAATACAAAAATTAGCCAGGCATGGTAGCCAGGCATGGTGGTGTGCACCTGTAATCCCAGCTACTCGGAAGGCTGAGGCAGGAGAATTGCTTGAACCTGGGAGGCGGAGGTTGCAGTGAGCTGAGATCATGCCACTGCACTCCATCCTGGGTGACAGAGCAAGACTCCATCAAAAAAAAGAAAAAAAAAAAAAAGGCACCCTCAATACCAGGGCCACCTTTCCAGGTGTGGTGAGCCAGCCAGCATGCAGCATGTTGAACACCCATTCTATCTTTCTTCTAGATGCAGAGCCACTGCTTCTGTGCATTCAGACTTACTGGCCCCCATCAGCTGCAGTTTGTGAAGGGAAAACAGACCCCTGAATGCTCGACTCCAGGCTCCTTGTGCAGAGGCACTCAGCCATGCAGAGACTTATGCAAACACAAGGAAGGGTGCAGATTCCATGTATTCCCCAAGCTGAGAGTGTCTGCCTGCGAGGGCACCCTGGAAGACACACATGCCAAGTCTCATCAGCACTTGGTCCTCCTGTCACATCCCTGCAGACGGTGGTGACATCGCACTGACAACCTCATAGATGTGTCATGCCCAGCTCCTTTGCTGGCATTGCTTACTCTGAGGCAGCTGCTGCAGTCAAGGTGTTTGAGGCCAACTCCTTGTACCAAATTACAGGCAAGACCTAAAAGCCCAGCACTCCACTACACCCCGAGTCCTTGGGGTGATGCCAAGAGGGAGAGACTGAACCTGACAATCCAAGAGGGCTGACTCTCCAGCTGTTTTCCATCCAGTTGTTCTCACCGACGTTTCACTGATCTCTCTGACAGATGACACAGACAGAGAATCCAACAAATACCAAAGCTCTTAGCAAGCTTATAGAACTAGGGAAATTGAGCTCCCAGTTTTTCCGCTGGATCCCAGGATGCAGCAACAAAAGGGTTCTTCCTTCAAGGAGCTTGTGGGCTAGCGAAAGGGATGGGCAAATGGGTAGGAAATTAAGAGTAGAGCGAGACAAATGGCAGGATGGAAGTAGGAACCAGGGCCATGGGGGATGTGCAGGGATCCTGAGATCCCTTTAACTCAGACACTGTGTGGAGTGGAGGCAGTGGTTTTCTAGAGAGTGGCAGCCCACCCAGAGTGGCAGAAAAGTTGTGGTATGTTAGGGATCCCAAGCAGAGGCAAATCCTGCAGGCTGTTCTGCACGGAGGGTAACTTTGTGGGTAGGGACACCACCCAGCCAAAGCTGCCTTGGCTCCAAAAACACTCACCTTGAAGAGCCTCCCAATGACGCAAGTGAACAGTGTCTGTATTTCTGGGGAGAGCCATATGAAGAAACAGAGGCTGGGAGCCCCTGGTTTTGAGCAGGCATCTATATGGGAATGTGAAGATATGGGGGGGCGTAGATTGTCCCCCAACTCCCTGCTCCCCAAGCTGTGCCTGAAGCAGAGCCATGCACCTGATTTACAAGAAGAGAGACATGCCAGGAAATGCCACCCAAGCAAGGACCAATGCAGTGCCCTCAAGTCTGAGTGAGTACCTTGAGCATCTTCTGAGGGGAGGGAGAAAGCCCTTTGCAACCACGACAGGGCGATGGAGTACAGACCTGGCATCCCTGCTTGATGGTGGCCCCTAAAGAGTCATTCCAGGCACAAGCTTCAAAGCTTGAAACATGCCCACATTGCTAAACAAATGCAGAGTCAGTACTGTCACCAGGCACATTGCTTAACCTCCCTCCTCACCTTTCCATCTATAAAATGGGGTGGCAACATATTTCCCACACAGGTGCTGTGAGAGCTGAATGTGAGAATGAACAGAAAGCACAGGGCACAGGGCCTGGTAGGTGATGGCTGGGGGTATTGTTCTTATTTTATTGTTTATTATTATTATTATATTGTGATAGGGCAGGGACCTGCCTTCCACTCTGGAAGGCTAATGGAGAGATGCTCCCATTTATTCCCTGACCTCCTGAAACCAGAGGCAGGAAACATGACTTGGACTCAGCAGAGAACTTCTGCCTGCAACTCCAACTCTCACATGAGTGACCCTGAATCTAGGGGCCAAGTCCACGGGCTGTGGCCATGTCCAGCAGGGGTGCCGCACCCAGGAGGCAGCTGTGCCCAGCCTCATTTGTGCATCCTGTTGCCCTTGGTTGCTCCACCTATCTGTCTGGCCGGTCTATTGATCCTTTGAGCTTCCCAAGAGCCTTCCAATAAAATCCTTTCTGCTAAAGTAGCCAGAGGTGGTCTCTGGTTTTAACTAAGAGCCATGAACTGCAAATAAATAGAGCTGGGCCACAAAGTGCTTGCTTATCGAGTCAACAGGGGCAGATGGGCCAAAAGACCCTCCCCCTCTCTCTGTTTTCTTCTCTCTTTCTGTCTTTCTCCACCTTCAAAATCCTTTGTCTTTTCTCTCCATCAAATTCTACTTGGGCCCAAAGCCCATTAGGAAACCCAGAGGAGACAGAGCCCGTAGCTGCTTACAGGGTTCTTCTCTGTCCAAAACTCCGGGAGTGTGGTCTACCCCCAGGCCAGGAAGGCACAGGGAAGGTTTTACCTGCTCAGGAGAGGACATGGCAGAGCCCCCTCCCCTGCCCCACACCCGGTACTCCCCACTGCACATTTGCAGTCCTGCATCCCCGTTTTAAACCTCTTCTTTTTCTGATGCCTCCACCCACTATGCCCTGCTGTCAGTGACAGATCTCCTATCATTCATACGCAAATTAGCATTAGGTTTAAATCTGAGTCTTTATTCTGAACCAGGAGGCTTTGGCCCTGCCAAAGAACTTCCTGCATTGGAGTGGGGGAGTGGAAAGCAAAAGCATCTGGACTTTTGAAAACAGGCTGCCTCCCACACAGGATCCCAGGGCCAGTCCAAGGGAAGGCAGGACCCAGGCGCAAAAGGAGCCATGGCCAGCCTCAGGCCGAGAAGGCTCCTGTCCTAGTTCTGACACTTGCAGGCTAAGTGATATCAGCCAAGTCCTTCATGCTCTCTGGGCCTCAGTTTCCTTAGCTGTAAAAAGGGAATGACACTTGCCTTATTTATTCAATAAAACTGTTGTATAGAGCCAATCAGCTCATGAGAGAGATGATGAAATGGATTAGATATGGGACATGCTTAGGACACTGCCTCATAAATGCCTGATCTTGTCATTATCACCACGTCAACGGATGACCATGACCATCAGAGCGTACAGGTTTTCAGGTGTACTTGGTTGCTGTTACGATGGGGGCAAGAGCCCAGCGGCCACTTCCCACCTTCCCCAGGGCTGGAGAAGGAGGCTGACATTCTGGGTCTTGGCGGGATGAGGGTTCTTCCCAGGCACTTCACAAGGTTAAACAGCTGCAGAACTTTGAATCCATAGGGGCAGGTGGGAGGGCAAAATCGGGAAATGAATTCAACACACTCACCAACACACATTTGAACAAGAAAACTAAATACACATTCACAGAGGGCCCCTCAGAGATTATGTTTGCTTTAAACACAGGACCACGGCCTCGGCGCTCACTCGGCCCCTTGTTACTGCAGACGCTGGGCTGCAGTCAGTGTGTGGATTCTCTACCGCCATTTATTCCGGGCGTTTGACTCGTGGAGGAGACAATGGTGATGATAACGATGGAAGTGCCACGGTTCGTGACAGTCTACCACGGGCAGTGATGATAACAGGGGAAGTGCCACAGTTCGTGACAGTCTACCATGGGCGGTGATGACAACAATGGAAGTGCCACGGTTCGTGACAGTCTACCACGGGCGGTGATGATAACAGGGGAAGTGCCACAGTTCGTGACAGTCTACCACAGGCAGTGATGACAACAGGGGAAGTGCCACGGTTCGTGACAGTCTACCACGGGCGGTGATGACAACAGGGGAAGTGCCACGGTTCGTGACAGTCTACCACGGGCGGTGATGACAACAGGGGAAGTGCCACGGTTCGTGACAGTCTACCACGGGCGGTGATGACAACAGGGGAAGTGCCACGGTTCGTGACAGTCTACCACGGGCGGTGATGACAACAGGGGAAGTGCCACGGTTCGTGACAGTCTACCACGGGCGGTGATGACAACAGGGGAAGTGCCACGGTTCGTGACAGTCTACCACGGGCGGTGATGACAACAGGGGAAGTGCCACGGTTCGTGACAGTCTACCACGGGCGGTGATGACAACAGGGGAAGTGCCACGGTTCGTGACAGTCTACCACGGGCGGTGATGACAACAGGGGAAGTGCCACGGTTCGTGACAGTCTACCACGGGCGGTGATGACAACAGGGGAAGTGCCACGGTTCGTGACAGTCTACCACGGGCGGTGATGACAACAGGGGAAGTGCCACGGTTCGTGACAGTCTACCACGGGCGGTGATGACAACAGGGGAAGTGCCACGGTTCGTGACAGTCTACCACGGGCGGTGATGACAACAGGGGAAGTGCCACGGTTCGTGACAGTCTACCACGGGCGGTGATGACAACAGGGGAAGTGCCACGGTTCGTGACAGTCTACCACGGGCGGTGATGACAACAGGGGAAGTGCCACGGTTCGTGACAGTCTACCACGGGCGGTGATGACAACAGGGGAAGTGCCACGGTTCGTGACAGTCTACCACGGGCGGTGATGACAACAGGGGAAGTGCCACGGTTCGTGACAGTCTACCACGGGCGGTGATGACAACAGGGGAAGTGCCACGGTTCGTGACAGTCTACCACGGGCGGTGATGACAACAATGGAAGTGCCACAGTTCGTGACAGTCTACCATGGGCGGTGATAACAGGGGAAGTGCCACGGTTCGTGACAGTCTACCACGGGCGGTGATGACAACAATGGAAGTGCCACGGTTCGTGACAGTCTACCATGGGCGGTGATAACAGGGGAAGTGCCACGGTTCGTGACAGTCTACCACGGGCCACACCCCTCACAAAGTGCTCTATCTACGTGGACTCATTGTCACAGCAGCAGACTTTAGAGGGAAGTGTTGCTGCTATTGCCAGGACACAAATGGGGAAATGGGGTGCCCGATTGCAGGTCCCACAGCTGCTGAGTGGGGCAGCAAAGTGGGATTTGCCTGACTCCATGGTCATAGATGTGGGGTTGAGTGGTACCAACGGAGAAGCAGGTGAGAACTCAAGATGGTTCAGCACAGGAAGAGTGTCCCGGCACAGCAGCTGAGGGTGGTACACAGAATCGTGCCTCCCTAGGGATGTCCTCTTTCCAGTCCCCAGGACCTGTGAATATGCAACCTTACAGGGCAAAAGGGGCTTTGCCGACGTTGTTGAATTAAGGACCTTGAGTTGGGAGAGCATCCTGGATTCCCCAGGTGGCCCAGGGTCACCACAGGAATCCTATAAGAGAAAGGCAGGGGGCTCAGAGTCAGAGAGAGGCTGGAAGGTGCTGCCTTGCCAGCGTTGAAATGGAAGGAAGGTCCACACAGCAAAGAATGCTGGTCGCTCCTAGAAGCTGAGAAGAGGAGAACGGGATCTCTCCTCTCCTAGGCCATTCTGGCTGCTTAAAAGAAATACCATAAACAGGTGCATAATGAAGACCAGAAACATATTCCTCACAGTTCTTGAGGCTGTGAAGTCCAAGATCAAGGTGCTGGTGGAGTCGGTGTCTGGCAAGGACTCATTCCTCATAGATGGCGCCTCTTGCTGTCTCCTCATGGTGGAAGGCGTGAGCTAGATCCTGGGGCCTCCCTTAGGAGGGCACTAACTGCACTCATAAGAGCCCCATCTCCTAGTGCCATCCCCTTGGGGGTTAGGTTTCAGCATGGGAATTTGGGGTGGACACTCAGCCAAGAGCATCCTTCCAGTGCCTCCAAAAGAAAGGAAGCCTTTCCCTCATTTAGCTCTAGCCTAGTGAGACCCATGGCAGACTCCCAGCCCCAAGAACCACAAGGTATAAGTGCATTTGTGTTGTTGTGTTTTGTAAGGCACTCAGTGTATGGTACCATCTTACACAGCAATGAGAGACCCAGGCACTGAGCACACAGACCCCAGAGGGACACCGATGGGTGGGGCCCAGCTGTGCCCCTTGCCAGTCACATGTCCAAGCACAGGTAGAGTCTGCTTAACAGAAAAATGGGAAAAATAATAAAATCCCCCCCTCAAAGGAGCTGCCAGAAAGCTCTCAGGGCAGTGTCTGGCAGGTGGAAGTGTCCGTTCAGTCAGAGTTGGCTCCCATCAGGATGCAGAGCGGGACCCGTCAGTGGGGATTTGGAGTACCGTGTTCTGAAGCCAGCTCCATCTTTCAGAGCCTGCACTCTGTGCTGCCTGTGCCTACCCAGGTGTTAGTGATGGGTGAGAGGAAGGGGTCTTCTGGCTGCCGGAGACCTTTCTTCACTTTCTTCCTATCAGAGTTCAATGGACCTCCCTGGCAACCTTTGTCACTGCATTCTGGCAGATCTTCTGGAACACACAGCATCATTTGCAGTGATGTTTCAGTGACTTGTTTCCTGTCCAGTGACTCTTACTAGATGATAAGCTTGGTGGGGCAAGCACCATATCTGCTTTGCTCAGCCCAGGGCATGGCACACATGTAGGTGTAGGTGTTCAACAGACATGTGTTGAGGAAATGGATGAGTGGACAAATGCATAGCAAACCCACCTGTTCCCCCCTTGCATGTGCAGCCTGAACCAGACAGTGACATGGGCGAGAAGCAAGGAGTAACAGGATTTCAGAAGGAGCAAGGCTCTCCTCCCATAGGACCCTCCATGACCCCCATGACCTGATGCAGGAGGAGAAGGAGCCCCCCACATTCTCTTCTTGTGAAATCATAGCAGGAAGTGAGCAAGAGAAGCAAAGAGAAGAAAAGAAACTTTTTAGATGAAGACATCTCAGATCCAAGATAGACGGGGCACCCTGGGAGTTCCCATGCACAGTGGTGGGGGGAGAACTGGGGTGGAGAACACTATTCAGCTATTAGATCTCACTGGGGAGGAAGAGGTGTCCTGAAGAATAAAGAAGAAAATTGTCCTCAAAAGGTCAAACGTTTTCTCTCACTTTGCAAAGCCTGAAGTTTTTGATTTCTCAGTGGACAACTAATTCACTTTCAGACAGCCCTCAGCTTGTTGAATTCCCACCAAGAGACGTGAACGGTGATTTCAATTTGTGTTTGAATTAATGCTCTCATTGAGGAGAGATGGCAGGTCCGAGGCAGCCAGTCCTAAACGGTAAGAACTAATGTTCCTCCACTGACTCAGTAGGCTGTGCTGTCACAGGTCAGGGTATAAGTTTCTGCTGTCTCTAGAGGGTAACAGAACCTTCCAGATCCACCATCCTGGTGTACATAGGACACAGACTTTGGTGAAACAAATGTCTTGAGTCCATTTGTATTACTGGAAAACCTGGTTGCTGCTGGAACAAGAAAAGAACAATTAAATAGTAGGGGCTTAACTAGCCCCCATACCCCCAAGAACACCCAACCCTAGAGGAAGTCCAGTAGATCTACTCATGCCATGAAAGGAGAGACCCTGAGCTGGAGGGTCAGCTCCAGATAGCAAGTCCACATCGGGGCTGGGAGTGTTTGCAGCTGTTATGAACCAGAAGATGGAAGAGTTTCAAACTCTTTGGAGCCTTAAATGCAGCCTACCTGATCACTGTAGGTGTTTGGAAGGTAGGTGCGTCCTTAGGAAGGCCACTTGCATGAAACTGGAGTCGATGGCATAAGGGTGCTACCTACCCTCTCTTCCTGCTTAGCTGGCATTTCTCCCTCTCGCTACAGTTGGCACCATTGGTTATCACAGAGGAGACACCAAAGGACAAAGAGAAGCAGCTCTTAGTGTGGACTGGCTCTCCCAGGTCTCCAACTCTGCAATGCAGTTCAATTGTTCACATTCTTCAGCTGGGATCTAGAGGCTTCATTCCTAGACAGAGGACTGAGGTGATATGGTTTGCCTGTGTCCTCACCCAAATCTCATCTTGAATTATAATCTCATAATCCCCACACGTCATAGGAGAGACCTAGTGGGAGGTAATTGAATCACGGGAGTGTTCTCCCCCATGCTGCTCTCATGATAGTGAGTAGTCACGAGATCTGAGGGTTTTATAAGTGTCTGGCATTTCCCCTACTGGCACTCATTCTCTCTCTTGCTGCCCTGCGAAGAGGTGCCTTCCACCATAATTGTAAGTTTCCTGAGGCCTCCCCAGTCATACAGAACTGAGTCAATTAAACCTCTTTTCTTTATAAATTACCAAGTCTCAAGTATTTCTTCATAGCAGCATGAGAATGGACTAAGACATGAGGCAAGCCACAAATTCAAAGCTGTTGCCTGACCATCCTTGCTCCCTTCTGGAAAGCCAAGGTGGCTTATAAGCAACAGAAATCTCAACTAAAAAGGGAAGAAAAGCAGAGTTATTGGAGATCTCCCTGTGCAGTGCTCTGTGTCCTCACCCTCTGAGCCTCACACTCCTTTACTCTTTCCAGTTCTGCCTTTCTTAATTTGAAATCCCAAGAAGGAAGTTCTGTAAATATAGAGTCTTGACGAAGTCATCCACATCTCCCATAAATTTTCGGGGCCATTTTTCATGCCATAAAGGTTGTTTCATGATCACTGCCTGGCTTGATTGCCAGCTTGGAGTGTTTGCCGGGTAAGAAGGGAGCAGATAAATCACTGAAGATGCAGCCTCATTACCATGTGACATTTAAGGGTAATTTATCCCCAACATCACACCACTTCTCGCTGTGGAAATAGCATTGTCAGTCGTCTCAGTCTTAGCCACTACCACGGCTGTGTCGAGAGAATGGAAATAAATTGATCCAACTGACTTCTCTGTGCATTTTTATCGCCTATTTATCAATGCAAGTGAGGAATAATATACATAGAATTGCTTTTGGGTCTTGGAATGGGGGTGGAGCAGGGGAGGAGGGAGAGTTTCCTAAACTTTTAGAGAATGCAGCCTTGAAGAGAGAAGATGGTGGCCTTTGACCACGCCAAAGAGGCGACCAGAGTCTTGAGTCCATTTCTTGTTTGACTTTTTATATGATAGTTATTACAAATAGTGAGCATGAAACCCCTTCTTCCCAGCTCTTAGGGGACGTTATCTCCCCTCACACAGGATCAGTCCCCTCCTTGGGATTAGCTGCCAACCTTAAATGGAGCAGAATTTTTGCTCATCTGACTTCTGCAGCCAATTAGGTCTCCTTCAAGACCTAGTTGTCCACAAGTGTGTGTGTGCGTGTGTGCATGTGTTCCCACAACTCACATGTACTTTTGTAACTGTTACTATGCCCCCCACCCCAGCTAGATAGTGTGCTCACTGAAGTCAGAAACCAATCTTCATTCTGTGTGTATCCTCCAGGTAAAACTGGGTCATGCCCTCTTGAGAAAGAGGATTTAGGTTACTTTAACAAACCCTACCAAAAATCCGACCCAAGTGAAACCAGGGCTGCAAACACCCAACAATGTAGAACTGATTGGAAAGAAAGGAAGAAAGAGATAGTTCAGGAAAGGAGGGGACTTCACTCAGCGGAGAGTCCCAGTAGAGAAAAATGCCAATTGACTGCACCAATTAGAAGAGAATGATTATTATAATACAATGAGTCACTATGTTTCTCTGCAGTGACTTCTTCCAGCGGTTTGGTTCGAGTTCAGTTCTTGTCTTGCAGTGACTCGTGAGTGGTGGCATGTGTCAGGAAGCACAGCCCAGGTCAGCTTCCTCTGCTGAGCTCCTGGGTGCTTCTTCGGAAATGCTCTGGAGCCTCCCTGCTGTCTGTACACTTGGATGAGCCCCAGAGGGCCACGGACTCTACATGGCCAACAAGCTCTCTGGGTATCGCAGCTCCTGCTCGGGCTTAAGGTCAGATGATGCTGGATCTGAATCTTGTTTCTTTCCATCCCCACCCCAGGGATCTTCCAAATGTCCTTGGTCAGTAAGCTCATTAAACCTAGAGCTCCCTCTTCTGTGAAAGGGGAAGGAAATAGCTCCCTCCTGGGGCTACTGGGAAGACTCCAGGAGACAAAGCCCGAGAAAAACACAGGCAGAGCAGCCTCCCAGAGGACCTGCCCAGCACACAGTGTGGAAGCACCCTTAGGATGCCAGGCTTTGAATCTAAAGCCTGGGTCACAGCCCAGGGTAACTGTCTAACTCGCTTCTCCAGCCTGATCTTCCTCTTGACCTCTGTGTAAGAGGCTACTGGACCACTTTAACACCTTGTGATTGCATTTTCCTTCTGTATTATTGGCTCCATTCTCCTCACAAATGAGGATTGGCTTAGAGCATCCTTTTGTTGCAATGTGAGGATGGCAGGCATTGCTGTTCCATGGAGCAGTCACTTAGGCAAGACAGCGACTCGAGTGCTGAGTCAAGCTGAGCACACAGAGACTCGAGGAGTGGGCAAAAAGCCCCAGCTAGTGCCCAAAGCTGGTGGAAGAAGAGAAGCAGGCTACCTGGAGATTCCAGAGCTGAATGCAGCCAGGAGTGACACGCATTTTTAGGAATCCCTTATCATTCCCAGGCCTGGGGATTTCAGACCATGGTGGGGGCTACTACCCAAGAACCAAGAAGATGAGTCAGCGAATGAACAGGAACATCCTCTGCCCAGATGCAAGGCACAAACAGCTCCCAAAAGGATTGGTGACAGGTACAGGGAGCCCACAGATGCACTGGGCCCCATTGTGGGTTTGTATTTCCAAGGGTGAAATAAGAGTGGAAACCCAGCCAAGGGAAATTAATTAAAACAGCATATCTTTAACTATATTTTTCTGTGCAAGTGGATCCAAGGCCAGGGAGTTATGAAGCGGTAGATAATTGTATTGGGGGAACATGGGGAACTTGTAATTTAATGAAGGGATGGCCAAGTGGGACCTCAGGAAGGGGGACGGACCAACACTAGCAAGTGTAGAGCAAAGGAGCGGGAAATTCTATGCCGAGTAACCCCGAGAGAGCTCCAGTCATGTCTCAGAGTCACTCATTTGTAGAGCAGTAAGTGTAGACAAGGGATGTTGCCCCAAAACAATTGTTTCTCCTTAATCTCTGCCTGCCAAATTGTCATGGTTTGTGCTCAGTTCCACCCCATCAGCTCAATGTTGTCACAGAATCAAAGACATTTACATAACAACCCAGCATGGGTTCACAGATGGGGAAACCCTGGGAGGGACGAGACCTCTTAGGGCCACCCTGGAAGGTCCCAGCAGCCCTGACAGTAGAACCCACGCCTCTGGATTTGCATTCATCCTAGTAATTATTCAGTGCTTGCTATATCCCTGATACCATTAAGCCTCAGGGTTAGATGGCTAACTAAGGTATGGCTGATACCCTCGGGGTGGGGGCTTGCTTACAGAATTTTGGGGATGACAGATGAAGAACCCACCACCCGTGGTGCAGCCCTGGTCCTAGATGCAATATCCAACAGGGTGAAGCATGTTTGAGGCCTCAGGGAACCTCACAGGCAGGCCAGGGAAGAGGCAGTGGCCCCACCACAGGCAGATTTTTTCACCCTGGTTCAAGTAAAAGGACAGCACAGAGCGTGCCGGGGGTCAGAAAACAAGCGTAAGCAAGTGCTCTCTGGTGGCAAGGAGCACACATATGCTGGCAGCTCGGAGGTGGTGTGACGGCCCTGCCCGGGGAGGTGGAGGCAGCACACAGACAGCAGCTCTGACAGCAAACCACACAGGTGACAGGGCCTGGGGCAAGCTACAGGGTCATGGTCTCATGCACAAAGCTGAGTTGGTGCAGGAAGAACCTAATACAATATTAACCCCAGGAAGCCGGGGAATGAGAACCTAATACAACATTAACCCCAGGAAGCTGGGAGGTGAAAAAAATTACCCAGAATCACAGACTCGCTTTCCCATCAGCCCTGCCTGGGGCCCTTCCTCGGCGACCCTGGCTATGTCCACCGCCCTCTGCTGTCAGGTCCACCCATTCCTGGTGCCCTTCAGGGCCCTATGGCCCTTGCAGACCCTCCCTAATGGAGTCAATGGCTGTCCCCAGATGGAATCTCAGCCTGGCTTGTGATGGCCCAGAGCTCTCCGCCCAGGTGACCAATCCCAGGTCTTTTTTAGCCAAGCAGAGACCTGCAGGGACTTTTCCAGGGAGGGTGGGGGTTGGGCAGTGGTTAAATTGCATGCACGGTGGGACATTCCCAGGTGCAAAGTGTCCAGTCAGGCCTGCCCTTGCTCTGCTCTTGCAAGCGTCCTCTCTCATTTTCAGACTGCTTGCCACTGAAGGACAAACAGTGCCTTGGTGCTGAGCCTAGCGTGACTCTGCCCAAGTAAGGTGGGGGGGCTCTGTATGCCCCCACCTTCAAACCTGGGTGGGCTGCTCATGGGCCCCTGCTCACCCTGACTGTTCAAACACTCCCTCCACTCAAAGCCGCCCGACCTCGTGGGCACTGGCCCAGCCGGCCCTACTAAACCCAGGCAGCAGGGCTTTCCCTGAGGCTCCTGAAAGGCCATCCACACATCTGTGCCAGCCTCACTGCTTCTCTCTAAGACCTCAGGATCCTAGGTCAGCACCACCCACTATGGTGGGTGAGAGGCCTGTTGGCTGTGGCTGCCAGAAACTCCCTCTGTGATGGTTAATTTTATGTCTACTTAAATAGGCCATGGGACCCAAATATTTGGTCAAATACCAGTCTAGCTGTTGCTAGACTTCTAGCTGTTGCTAGTATTCTATGAAATATTTTCATAGAAAGTATTTTTTAGATGCAATTAACATTCAAACCAGCAACCTTTGAGAAAACCAGATGACCCTCAATAATGTGGGTGGGTCGTCCAATCTGTGGAAGGCCTGAGAACAAAGGCTGAGATCTTCCTAACAGGACGGAGCTCTCCCTGCAGTCTCTGCCTCGGGACTGCAACTCCTGTGTCAACTCATCCCTGGGTCTCCAGCCTGCCAGCCTGCCCTGAACACATGCCCTGTGGGGACTTGCCAGCCTCCACCATCGTGACAGCCGATTATTTAAAATAAATCTCTCTCTCTCCCTCTCTCTCTCTCACACACACACACACACAAGACACACACACACATGTATCCTATTACTTCTGTTTCTCTGGAGGACCCTGACTAATACACCCTCCATTCTTCTTCCCAAGAGCAGAGTCCTTGTGTATCCAGACGCCTGGGTCATCAGGAGGGATCTTCCCTAAAGGCACATTAGGGCTCCCCTTGAGAGCTTTAGGTTCACTAAGGCCTCTCGGTGAAAGCAAACCATCACCCTTGACTAGGGACCTATCAGGAGACACCATGTGCACCAGGTGCCTCGTGTGTGGGACTGCACCTGATGCCGCAGCAGGCTTAGGGTTGGCCCCCATCACTCCCATTTCACAGACCGGGCATGGATATGGGTGGCGCCCGACTCTCTCCTAACCAACGGGACACAGCACAGGAGATGGGTGGTCTCCTCTGTGTTTACATTTGGTTATGCAAGGCCCCCTCCTAGCCAGCCAGTGTGAGAGGCGCCCTGAAGCCAATCACTACGTGTGAACTGCCCCTGGAGAGGCCCGTGGGCAGGGAACGCAGGTGTCTCTAGGAGCTGAGGCCCCAGTCCTGACAGCCGCAGGAACAGGACATGAATTCTGCCCACAACCTGACTGAACTTGAAGCTGAGTCTTCCCCTATTCAGCCCTTCGGATGAAAGCAGGGCCCACCTCATATCTGGCTTCACCCTCTGAGACCCTGAGCACAGGACTGAGCCAGGCCCTGCTGGACCCCTGGCCTGCAGATACCTGCAGATGAGAAAGAAGGGTGGTTGGAAGCTGCTCCCAAACCTGGAATTCTCATGCTGCCCACATGCTTCCCTACCCAACAACTCAGCCCTGGGAATGTTCACGGAGTCAGCAGAATGGCCCTGGGAACAGGCAGGCATGGGCTCTGCCTGCAGCACACACAGCTCTTTCTTCAGTTGCCCATCGAGGGCTTCCACTCCGGGTCCTCTTGGTGGGTGGTGCTGGTGTTCGCTCGCACTTGACATGAGGAATGACGGGCCTCTGCATTGGCAGTGATGAATGAGAAAGGGATTGGCTGCCGGTGCGGACAAGAAGCAATGCCACCAGGAAAGGAGCGCAGTTGCGGGGCCATGACCACCGCAAAGAAAGGAAGACAGAGAGAGCCCTGAGTGAGGATACACGCAACAGCCCCTGGGGGCCGGTGGGTGTCAGTGCTGGACATGAATCCATGCTCCCGGCCCTCACCACGTCCTAGGAGGGCCCACAGCTCCATATGGGAACCATCGTTCCTGTTTTACAGATGAGGAAACCGAGGCACAAGGGAGTAACTTACCCAAGTGTCAGAGCCAGAGGCCCAGTGCCGGAGCCTTGGACCAAAGGACCACACTACTGAAAAACGATTTAACCTGCAGTCAGGAAACAGCCAGCACTGCCTGTGCTAGATCGCCTTGTTTGAAACTGAAACCACAGCCACGCTCCAGTCACCTTCTATGTATTACACAGTCATTCAGTTATTTATAGAATGCACAGTGTGATATTACGTGGCACATTATAAATAATATACATGCATGTATATGTGATGTACATATTAAATGATATGTGGTTATTTATATAATTTATATGATATATATTATAGCGTGTGTTATGTTACATGTAGCATACATATACATACCAAAGATTAAATTATTCATAGACATGTAGTCATCTATACATTATGCATTGCATTATATATAATATACATATGTATATATAAATACTTATACATGCATGGTATTAAATTAATATATATTGTTTTTTATGATTTATTTAATATATATGATATGTATTATGCTACACATAATATATATGGGTATATAATACATAGACATAATACTAATTATATTTGCTAATTCTATAATATATATGTTATGTATTACATATAAATATATATTGTTAAGTTACTAATATTACATTCAGTAATTTATATAATACATACTCATCCTCTAACAGACTTCCCTGTTGCTTAATTCTTTCTTCTTCCTTCTCCCCAGGGAGAGGGAGTCTTTGTGTCTGTCCTGCTCCCTGCTGTGCCCTCAGGCCTAGAAGAGCAACTGGCACTTGGTGCTCAAGCAATATTTGGAGCATAACTGAATGAAGCCTTCCAGAAGCAAATCTAAGGGACAAACAGAACCACCACAGTGTGTTGACAAGGCTTGGATCAGGACCTCAGCAGTCATTGGTGAGAGAGGAAGAAAAGTGACGGATGGTGTGAATAAAGCCAGGAGAATCCGTTTTGGAGAGGGGTTCAGAGAATAGGCGGGGCACCTCGTGGGTCCTTGGGAGTCGGGAAGAACTTAGGATGAGTGCTGGGGTTCAGACCAAGCCGTGTTCTTTGCAGCATCCACGTCATTAGCAGCTCAGCTTCGAGGCTTCTGAAGAGCTTGGTTTCCTGGAGAGAGGCCCTGCCATCAGTCCAGTTGCTGAGACGTCTACCAAGGTCTGCAGCTCTGCCAGGCTCTCTATCCCATTTTGAACTTATTTAAGGTGAGAAAGGGGAATACAGTGCAAACATCTTTGGGTAGATTTTTAGTACTCCAAAAGAAGCCAGTCAAGTCGGAACCTCCACTGACAACACCTCCAGTTCTCACTGCACTGTGTCTACGATGGGGTGACCCCAGAAATACAACTTTGCATTGATGAAAAGCAGGGCTGAGTGCCGGGCCTCTGAACCTCACCTGCCTGCCTGCCTTGCCTCTCCTCTACCCCATCTCACGAGGAGCCCCATTTCTCCTGCTACCTTTCTGATGCTGTCCACGGTCCTCCCAGCAACCCAGAGGCAGATGCAGAGGCTCTGCCCAGGGCGCCCCTGCATTGGGCCCTGTTTGGACATCTCTGTTCCTCTCGGCCATGTCCTTCCTGGGGAGTGAGCATGAGTGTTCCCCAGCTTCCTCTCAGCTGAACAGGAGTTTCCAGCTCTCCAAACTAACAAACCCAGCCCACTTAACACACGAGAACAAACATCTTTAACGAAATCTTTGCTGCCTGGTCCCTGACAGTTCCCACTATGCACAGATGTTGGCCTCATGGTCCTCCTGGAAGCTTTCATCATGCCCTGGTTATCAGAGCCCTGCCCTGCCACCTGGCACAACCTGCCCCCCCACCTCCTGTGGCTTCCTCTTCCGTGAAAGCATGTGTCCCAACAAACTGTTCCAACAGACAAGCAAGAGGATCATCGGAAGGATACAATTAAGAGATTAATTCCAACACAGACTGAAGGACCTAATTTTCCTCACTCAAGCATTAAGTGAATGTCCAAAAAAACCCTGTTAAGAGGAGACAGCCAATTTATATTTTAATCAGCTTTAACGAAAAGGATCAAAGATGCACTGAGAGGTACCCAGTTTCCATAAACCTACAAGGTACTCTTGGCCATTTCACCTTTAATGTTCCACCTAGTGTTCTGGAACATTCTAAAGTAGAATTTTCCTGTATTCAGATCTTCCTTCCTTTTTTCCCCCACTTCCTTCTCTGGCATAATTTCCCCATGAAATTAGGTCAAGAAGTATGCATGTGCGTGTGTGTGTGTGTGTGTGTGTGTGTGTTGGTTTATTTGTTCATGAAAGCAGATTTGAATTTCTCTTAAGAGCATAGCCAATTCTCTCATTATCCAACTCAGTTTCCTTTAGACCCTGCTAAATCACGGGCATGCTGCTGTGCTAAGCCTCTCAGGTCACGCCACAAACCCTGCCACTTGGGATCCAGCCAGTTCAGAACCTTCTCAAAGCAAGCTCAGCCTTAAAGAGCAACAAGCAATGCCTCCCTCCAGAAGGCAGCAGATCTCCAAAAGCTGCTGGTCACTGCTGTCCTGGTTTCTGTCTTGGGGGAGTGGATACAATTCTTCTTTACAGGAAAAGAAGAGCCAGCCCCTTTGGGGACTGTGGGACATGACATAAGTTTTTTTTTGTTTTTTTTTTTTGTTGTTGTTGTTTGTTTTCGAGACAGAGTCTTGCTGTGTCGCCCAGGCTGGAGTGCAGTGGTATGATCTCGGCTCACTGCAAGCTCTGCCTCCCAGGTTCATGCCATTCTCCTGCCTCAGCCTCCTCAGTAGCTGAGACTACAGGCGCCCACCACCACGCCTGGCTAATTTTTTGTATTTTTAGTAGAGACGGGGTTTCACTGTGTTAGCCAGGATGGTCTCGATCTCCTGACCTCGTGATCCGCCCACCTCGGCCTCCCAAAGTGCTGGGATTACAGGCGTGAGCCACCGCACCCGGCCGACATAAGTGTTTTTTGTTTTTGTTTTGTTTTGTGTTTTGAGACAGTCTCACTCTCTTGTCTAGGCTGGAGTGCAGTGGCATGATCTCTGCTTACTGCAACCTCCGCCTCCTGGGTTCAAGTGATTCTCCTGCCTCAGCCTCCCAAGTAGCTAGGATTACAGCCATGCACCACCACGACTGGCTAATTTTTGTATTTTTAGTAGAGACAGGAGTTCACCATGTTAACCAGGATGGTCTCGAACTCCTGACCTCAGGTGATGCGCCCACCTTGGCCTCCCAAAGTGCAGGGATTATAGGCGTGAGGCACTGCCCCCAGCTGACATCAGTTTTTTTTTTTTTTTTTTTTTTTTTTAACCCTCTGCTCCTCAGTAACTATAGGCCACTCATCTCCTGGCTGCCCAAGAAAGCAACCAAACAGAAACGCTGGAAGATGGGAAGCGCACATGGAAGTTTCCTCCTTGGTGCTATTACGGTCACATTCCACAGCCTGGCATAAGCCACGGCCATGCAGCAGCACCACCTTGGGCATGGCTGGGTATACACAATGAATCAGATATAAATCTCTCCTCCTGGAGCTCACATACTCCAAGGGGAGATATTAGACAAGCATAAATAATTCACAAGTAGTAAGTGGGAAGTGCTGGAAGAGAGGCCCAGGTAAAGTGCTTTGTAGGGCAGAGGAGGACAAACATGAGAATGGGCCTACTACCTCTCTGGCCAAACCCTCCAGAAACTTCTCATCACACCCAACAAAAGTCAAAGTCTTAAGTGACCTGTGAGGCCACTTGTCCTGCTCCCTGTTATTCCTCTGACCTCCCACTACTTTTCCTACACACCTTGACCTCCTTGCTATAACGCAAAACTGCCAGACATATTCCCACCTCGGGGCCTTTGCACTTGCTGCTCACTCCGCGGGGAAGCCTCTTTGCCCTGAGACTGGCACGCCCATCTGCAGCCACTGCAAACTTTGACTTGGCAAGGCCTTCCTCGACCATCCCGCGAGAAATCACTCCTCCCGCCCGGCATTGCCTCCTCTCTCTGTCTCTGTCACACCTCCTCCGGGTCACTTACGCCTGTGTATCTTGCTTCTTTATTTTGTTGGTTGTTTGCCATCTTCTGCTAGAATTCAAACTGTGAAAACAGGGACTTCCGTTTACCCAAGGATTGGTTGTTTCCCAGTGCCAAGAACAGTACTCGGGGCAGGGTAAGAGCTCAATGAATAGTTGTAGAATTAATGGATGGTCCTTTGGTGGCTGGGTTGATCATCTCCCAGAAAGGATGCTGGAGGGAAGTTGGTTTTCTGAGAAATCCAGATGGAATCTCAAGGACAAGTGACAAAAGAAGCCACATAATCAACAATATAGTGAAGTCTACTGAGAGTATAAGCCAGGTACAAGAACCCACTCAGTCATGGACTGCAGCAGCCGTGCAGGTAACTCAGCTTAGCCACACCTGGGCTTCCTCGTCTGTGAAAGTATGGTATTTCAAGAACCAGCATGGTAGGGTTTTATTAGACAATGGCATAAAGCACGCAGGGCAGCACTCAACATCAGCCATCATCAACGCCGACGCGCGGTATCTAACCAGAGTTTCTATTGTCATTTCCATCTCGAGACTTTATTTTGTGCCTTGATGAATGGAAATTACCATGGAGATTGAAACAAATCTACTTCTAGGTGCAGGCCACTGACTGCAGAGGTCTTGATTGCCAGATCTCTGTGCAGCAAATGCAGATGGCTGCTTTTAAAGGAGCTGGCCTGTCTCCTGTGGGGCAAGGGTCCTGGGGGTTAGGGGTTCCTTGTGTGGGAGGAGCAGAGGTCCACAGCTCAGGTATCTTTGATTTCTGCAAATTCCATGTAGGTCCATAGGACACATTAGGAAACTGGACAAGAAGGGGACTTCTTGGTCTTCCTGCTCCCTACAGAAATTATTATTTATTATTAGTAGTTGTTGTATTTGTGACTAGCACCCCCGTGCTATTTTGGAACTATACAGGAAAATCTCAGTATTTATATATCCCCAAACCCAAAGCATTGACACATGGCTTAATATATAAAAATACATAGACTTACAGGGACAAGAGTAAAGAATTGGAAGCTCTAAAAGAAACTGGAGCTCTAAAAGATTACTTTTATTAAAAAAAAAAAAAAAAAAAAACTTCAGTGAGCTATTCTCATGTGACAGGAATATACTAAAAAACAAGGACAGACATAGCTCCAGTTGGAAAAGAGAAAGAAAGAGAGAATTGAGGGAGAGACAAAAAGAGAAAAATCAGCAGAAACTGACATATGACGTGACAATTCCGGCAGCTATACTTGCCCTGTGATGGTGCTGGGGGTGCCCCTTTCAAAAGCTTCAGCCCAGATGGGCAGCCAGGGATCACCCCCGCTACGGGGTGAAGTATGTCCCATCCCCAAATTCATAAGTGGGAGTCCCAACCCACAGTGCGTTAGCATCGGACGTTACTGGGAAATAGAATCCTTGCCAGTAGATTGAGCTAAGCTGAGTTCGTACTGGAGCAAGTGAGCCTCTAGTGCAATATGACTGGCGTCCTTACAAAAGGGGAGAATGTGGACCCAGACACACACACATAGGGAGGACACCATGTGAAAACAAAGGCAGAGATCAGGGTGATGCGTCTGAAGGTCAAAGACTGCCAAAGCTTACGGCCAAAGCATTAGAAGCTGGGGAGGGGCCTAGACCAGGTTCTCCCTCACAACCTTGGGAGGAGCCAACCCTGTGAGCAGCTTGATCTCGGACTCCAAAGCCCCAGGGCCGTGTGACAAGACATTTAGGCTGCTCAAGCCAGTCGGTCTGAGGGTCTATGGGTCTGTGGGACTTTATTACAGCAGCCCCAGCAAAAGCCAACAGAAGAACCCCCTTGAAGAAGGGGCAGAAGGAGTGTGAGCCGGTAGATGAATGAGCATTAAGTAGGCCAAGGAGGGAGGAAATAGGGATATAGTCCGAGAGAACCGTGAGTGCGCTGGCCCTACAGAAAGGAGAGGAGCCAGGGACGAGGCCTGGAAAGGAAGTCACTGGCCAGAGCAGGGGAGCTGGGGACAAGGTAGGAGAGGTGCCTGGAGAGGTTGGTGGAGCCCGGCATGCTAAGAGATTTGGTCTTCATCTCGATGCATCACTGAGGAGGTTAAGCCAAGTGCTGATGAGATCGAGGTGGGCATGGAAGAGGCCCCCTGCTTATAGGTGGAGTCACACGGAGAGGCTGAGAGGGGCCTGGAGTCGGTGCAGGGACTTCAGTGAGGGTCTGTGTAGGCTCACGTGTGATAGGCTGGGTGTTTAGACCAAATGGAGAGGAGTGGAGATTTGGGAGGTGTTTGGAGGGTAGAATCAGTACCCACTGACCATGGGTTAGAGGAGGGAAGGAGGAAGGGTTTGTTTCTGGCCACTGTGGCACCATGTACAGGGTAAAGAAATGAGGATGGAGGGGGAGCACCTAGAGTTTGGATCTGGATGCACTGAGCTGAAGTTGAGGTCACATGGCAACCCCCAAGGAGGCCCTGCAAGGAACCAGTTGGGTAGAAAACCCACAGTTCAGAGGGACGGGCGGGGTGTTATGTGGGTGGAAGGTATGGGCACGAATGAGATTGTTTAAGGAGGGAATAAAGGGTAAGCAGCCCAGAGGGCCTAAAGGGAACTAAAAGGGACTCCTGTGTTTAATTCTGGCGACAGCAAGACCAGCCTGCAAAGGAGACAGCAGGTCAAAGAAGACCCAGGAGGAACCTACATCAGAAGGAGAGCGTGTCCAGCAGGGTGGCCTGTCCTGGAAGAAGTCCATGGCTGAGCCCCCAGAAGGATGGAGTGGAGCCATAGCATACACAATGGAGTAAAAAGAAAGGGTCCCCTACAGGCGGGGGTGCAGGTCAGGGCTCAGCATGAGATGTGTCAGGCTCAGGTTAAAGGCGGCTGCCAGGCGTTCACATGGACCTGAGGAGGAAGGGATCAGATGGAAGCTCCAAGGTCAGGAGAAGTCTATTCAGAGCCATGACTGTGGAAGTCATCGGCTTATAGATGCCATTTAAAGTTGGTGATGCCACTGAAGAATGAGAATGAGCAGAAAGAGAAGCTCGCAAGCCTGAACCTTGGCGCCTGCCATGACAAGAGGTCATGTGGACAGGGAGGAGTCAGGAGATGAGGTCACCGGGGGAAAAGGTGGGGAGAAGTCAGGTGGGAGTGGGTCCTAAACAGAAAGCGGGGGCAAGGTAAGAGAGGTAACCATACCAGCAGGGTCCTAAGAGGGGTAGTGGGGGAAAGGTCAGAGGTAGCAAAACAGCAGGAGAAGACTGATTCTGAAAACCAAGTTAAAAAAGTATTTTCAGGCAGGGCACAGTGGCTCACGCCTGTAATCCCAGCACTTTGGGAGGCCAAGGCGGGTGGATCACAGGATCAGGAGTTCAAGACCAGCCTGGCCAAGATGGTGAAACCCTGTCTCTACTAAAAATACAAAAAATTAGCCAGGCGTGGTGGCAGGCGCCTGTAATCCCAGCCACTTGGAAGGCTGAGACAGAGAATTTCTTGAACCCAGGAGGCGGAGGTTGCAGTGAGCCGAGACCGCGCCACTGCACTATAGCCTGGGTGACAGAGTGAGACTCTGTCTCAAAAAAAAAAAAAAAGAGGTATTTTCAGGGCTTGGCATGGTGGCTCATGCCTGTAATGCCAGCCCTTTGGGAGGCCAAGGCAGGCGGATGCTTGAGCCCAGGATTTCGAGACCAGCCTGGACAGCCATACCGAGACTCCGTGTCTACTAAAAAATACAAAAATTAGTCAGGCATGGACCCATAGTGTGAGCTACTTGGGAGGCTAAGGTGGGAGGATCACCTCAGCCCAGGAAGTCGAGGTTGCAGTGAGCCATGGTCATGACACTGCACTCCATCCCGGGTGACACACTCCTTCTGCCCCTTCTTCAAGGGGGTTCTTCTGTTGGCTTTTGCTGGGGCTGCTGTAATAAAGTCCCACAGACCCATAGACAGGAGTGAGATTTTGTCTCAAACAAACAAACAAACAAACAAACAGTGTTTTCAGAAGGAAAAGCTCTTCTGTGTCAAACTCTGCTCCCCTGATCAATCAAAAATAAGACTGAAGACTCAACACTGACATTTATCAGGACTCTGCAGAGAAACAGGACAAGCTTGAGAAATAAATACATATACATATTGTATGTATGGATGGCTGGATGGAGAGAGAGATTTACTCAGAGGAATTAACTCACACAATTATGAAGGCTGAGAAGTCCTACAATCTGGCACCTGAAAGCTGAAGACCCTGGAAAGCTGGTCTGGTGAAGTCCAAGTCTGAAGGCCTGAGAACCAAAGGAATCAACGGTGTAAGTCCCAGTTCAAAGGCAGTAGACCAAGGTCCCAGCTCAAGCAAGCAGGCAGAGAGATAATTCTGCTTCCCCTCACCTTTCTGCTCTACTCAGACCCTCGGTGGATTGGATGATGCCTGCCACATTGGGGAGGAAACCCTGCTTTACTCAGCCACAGATTCAAAGGCTAAAATCATTCAGAAACACTCCCACCGACGTACCCAGAAATAATGTTTAGACGAATGTCTGGGTACCCTGTGATACAGTCAAGTCAATATCTAAAATTTACTATCCCATTGCCCACTGGGTTCAGCACTGTGCTGGTGATTGTTGACCCCAAGGAAGCAATTCTAGGGAGGAAATGAAGCAAACCTGACCAAAGCGAGTTCAAGGGAAACTTGGAGAAGACAGACTATTGAGAAGAAGTGTGCACAACTCTTAAAGGATGTCACTGCCTGAGAAGGAGAGCCAGGGGCAGGAGCATGAAGGGCATTTTGATTAGGAGATGGTTCCTTGTAAGAAGGGAGCCATAACAGCACATCTGTACACTAACAGGAACAGCCCAGGACACGGGACACACAAGGCTTCCTGATGGAGTGGGGAGAATTGCTATGCAATGTCGTCGAGCAGGAGAGAAGGTGGGACCCAGTGCATGGGAGGGCAGACCCAGTGCAGGCGTTGGGTGGCCATGGCTCAGCACTCAGCATCCCTTCACAGCACAGCAGGGGCTTACTGTGAGTTCTGTGCAGGAAGGTGGTAAGCAAGGTGGGGGAGATTGTGGAAACTCTCCAGCTTGCTCCTGTATCCTCAGGAAAGTAGAAAGCCAGTGCTCAGCCAAGAATCACTTTAAGGGGAAGGTGAGGGCCAAGAATGGCTGTAGGGGAAGGTGAGGGCTATAAGGAGGAGAGCGGCACGGAAGGGTTGGGAAAGCAGGGAGTCAAAGCCTGACAGAAAGGGCATCTAGGAGAATCCACTACAAAGAATCCACTCCAGACCTAGCATAGTCACTAACAAGTATGGCAAGAGTCACACTGGGGAGAGTGATGGGAAGCCGGCACCAGGGGCTCTGCTCTGCTCCCAGGGTCAGGTCATGACTACAAGATAGAAGGCTGGGAGGGGGTCGAGAAAGTTGACTGACTTGGAATTTTCCAGGAAGGAAGGAGAGAGAATGGTTGGCACAGGGAATGAGGAGGAGGAAGACACAGAGCTATCTTCAGGTTTGGGGGTGAGGCCCTAAGAGGAAGGGCAGCCTCTCATGAGGAGAGTGCTCAGCAGACAGCTCAGATGCATTCAAACAAGCATGAAGGAAAGCCTTGGTTCAGAGGAAAAGGGAGGATTTTGGATCTGGCTGCTGACTGGTCATGGGCTTCAAAGGCCTGTTAGTCCTGGGCACTGGGGAGGGGTAGGAGATGTGGGCCAGGGGTAGCAGGAAGTCCTGAGCTCCTGGTAGTGACCGGCATGAAGTGAAGGGGGCAGTGAGACTGGTATGACAGCCTGAAAACCAATGGCTGAGGCTGGGACTTTCCTGGTATGTGCAGAGGTCTGGGGTGGAGATGCAGAGCTATACAAGGGGTGCTCTTATTGGGAGCATGCAGAGTTTTTCCATCCATTTTGGCTCCAGCTTTGGACATGTGCAGGCTGGGAGTGGCTCCACTAACCCTGAGCGCTGGGCACCAGCTCCACTTCTTCCATCCCATGTGCCAAAGTCACAGTGGGCTAGCAGAGGGCTCTCTCTCAGGGTACAGGCACTGTATCCATGTATCTGTCACCCAATGCTGCATAACAAATAATCACAACTTAGTGGCTAAAAACAATGCCAGTTGACCAGCTCACAGCTCTGTAGGTCAGAACCAAGGTTCTGGTCAGTTGTGATCAGCTGAAGTCTGGGGAAAAGTTCACTTCCAAAATCACTCAAGCTGTTGACAGAATCTAGTTCCTTGGGTATGTAGGACTGAGGCCCCCATCTCCTAGCTGGTTGTTGCTCTCAGTTCTTAGAGAACGATCCCCTTCATGCAGCCCCTCCATCTTCAAAGCCAGCAATGGCGAATCTCTCTGCACATCATGTTCCTCTCATGCCCTGAATCTCTTACGCTGGGAACGACCCTATTCTTTTTCAGGGCTCACCTGATTAGATCAGGCTCGCCAAAATCATCTCCCTTTCTTAAGACCAGCTGTGCCATACCACCTTCCCTAATCAGGGGAGTAGAATTCATCACATTCCTGGTCCTGGGACTGCACAGAGTGTGCTCACCAGCAGGGGGAATCTTGGGGACCTTCTGCCCACCACATTTGGTCTCTGTTGATGGGCTCCAGCTATCAGGGAGATGAGCCACTGCTGTCTGATGACTTCATTTTTTTTCTGTAAATGAAGAGAAATTGTCTATAGGGAATGACTGAAGTGGGGCTGGAGGGCTGGTTTCTGATGTACACAGAGCAGGTTTGGGTGAGGTAGGATTGTATGACACGGAAAGTGTGGCAAAGGCTGTTTGACAACAGAACACATTCTGTGCCTGCAGGACTCCGTGGGAGATGGAAGAGTGCAGCCAGAGGTTGGGAAAGGAAGTGAAAGGGATTCCCAGGCCATGATGACCGTCGTTAGCACTGGGGCCAGAGGATGGTCCCTAGCAAGGTTCATGCACTGCACTCAGCGGGTAGGAACCCCGCTATGCCTTTCTTTATTTAGCATGAAGGGCACTCAGGCAACTCTCCCACCTCACCCCAGACATCAGCCTCATTTGCTAAGAGGACTCTGCCATGGAGAGCCCCCTAGACCCCTTCTGGGACAATTCTCCCAGCCCTGTACTCTGGCCATCAGCCTTCAGCACCTCTGAGGCCACTTTCAGCCTGAATGTTACCCAGGCTCACCCGAGAGCATCTGGGCACTGAGAGCTTCTCAGCAACACCTTTGCCTGGGAGAAGAGGGTAACAACTAGGAACCCAGCCTCAGAGATTTCCCGAGCCAAGAATGTGTTTGTGTTGGTTCCGGATTGATTAAACACCCAGCGTGCGTCTTGCCAAATGCCAGCACCTTCATTTTCTGATAACAAATGG
Source organism: Rhinopithecus bieti (assembly GCF_001698545.2). Lineage (NCBI taxonomy): Eukaryota > Metazoa > Chordata > Mammalia > Primates > Cercopithecidae > Rhinopithecus > Rhinopithecus bieti. Next base: position 385,817 of record NW_016807514.1, on the reverse strand, counting down.
CTGGTTAGAATCAATAACAACTCCCTGCTGCTGTGCTAGGGCACTGCATGAGGCCTGGAGAAGCGGCTGGGCTCGGCAGTGCAGCTGCTGTGCCCACATCCTAGGCCCCAGCCAGGAGGACCGCTGCCACCCCGTCACGCTGGACTCACCCCAGCACCCCCTTCCTTCCTCCTTCTGCTACTCGGTTTCTCAGATAAGCCAGAAAACCTGCCGCTGAGCATCCAATCCACGTAAATTGTTTTTTCTGCTTAGAGTGGGCATGCGTCCAAGAGGGGGAAAGGAAGGACAGAGAGGCCGGCTGTCCATGACAGGCATATGCGCCCTCCATGCTGGAGGCTCAGCTAATTAAGCAGCAGCCAGTGGCTACGGTTGATCTGTTTCAGTTAAAGGAGACTCGGGGTCAGAATACCATAGCAGGTGTGAGGTGGATTCCGGAACTGCCCTCTGGATTCCAGCTGTGGCTCTTGCCAGCTGTGTGATCTCGGGAAGGTGACTCAGTCTCTCTGTACCTCCTGTTCTCTGTAAAGGGGCTTTATTGTAGCAACTGTCTTGTGGGGACCTCCCAGGTACCCGTGGGAGGTGATGCAGCAGCTCAGGGCACACCAGCTGCCATGATTGCTCCACTTGTTCTCCCAAAGTCACCTGCTGCATCTGCCGCCTGAGCCATGAGCCCCTTTAAGGCCCCAGTGGACATTGTGTTCCTGCAGGCCTGCCCCACAGCACCCAGCACAATCTTTGACACAAGAGGATGCTCACACTGTGCTGTTGTCACTGCAGAAACTAAAATTTTCCTCTGTTCAGTCAGCTTCATGAGAGACTGTCCTGCTGCCAAGCCAGAGTGACTCAGGGAGCTCCTCACGGCACAGCTCCTTCGTGAGCAGTGTGCTGAGGCCTGTGGGCAGAGAGTCAAATGAGTACACTCCTTCATGTGTTCCTCTTTTCTCCAGGTCCACCTAGCAGTGGACCAACCTTGATGGGGTGGTACAGTAGGGATCAGCCTGGCATCTGGCCCTGCCTCCTCTTTCTGGGCTCCTCTGTCTGACCCTTGAATTGGGCCTTGCCACTCCCCTTGCTCACAAGCTTCAGGGGCTGTGGGCTGACCCGGCCTTGTGTGCCACATTTCTCCTTGCCTGGCTCCACCTGTGCTCCCACCTCAGTACAGGGCTCCTCCCAAAGATCCCAGCTGCACTGCAGACTGCCCAGGCCATCAGGACACTGGTTTGCCCTGTCCAGGTTTCTCACTCTTGTTCCTCTTCTCAATCAGCTTCCATAGGTCCTCCAAGGCTCAACTCTGAAGGTTACTCTCTGGTCCTCTAGGAGAAATTGATTGTTTTCCCTTCCATAAGCTCAAAGCACTTACCATTGTTGGTTGTTTGTTGGCAATTATGTTTCCCTCCAAGGGTGAGGAATGGAGGATGCTGTATTCATTCCTATATCTTTGTTTGGGACAAGCAAAGTGGGACCACAATAAGAATGCATGGATGGATGGATGGATGGATGGATGGATGGATGGATGGATGATACCTGGCTGAATGGATGATGGATGGGTGGATGAATGGATGAATAGATGGATGAGTGGATGGATAGATGAATGGATGGATGCATGGATGGATGAATGTATGGGTGCATGGATGGATGGATACATGAATGGATACATGGATGGATACACGGATGAATGGTAAATGGATGGGTGGATGAATGAATGGATGGATGGCTAAATAGTTGAAAGATACATGAATAGATAAAATATGCCACCCCAAAATATGAAGAATTGTTGAATTGAACCCAACTGGGAAGAAACAAATACAGGAAAACTCCCTGACCTCCCTCTATTTGCGTAAAAGCAGGACATATTCACAAAGGAGGAATGAAGGATAGACCTTCTTCATCTCTCCTCTCTGTCAAGGAGAAAAAATGTACACTGGATTGAACAAAGGTACAAGGAGACACTGGCAGGTCCTTCGACCTGAAAATGTACCAGAAGAATCTACATTAACAAGCCTTGGTAACTAACATTTATCTGTCATTTATATGCCTTTCCACCAGTTGCTGCCCCTAGAGTCTCAAGGTCTTTTCTTTTGTTTTGTCACTTCTCTAAAATGTTACTGTTCTTTGCTGAAAATGCTATATAAGCTGGAATTCAAAGCCACCTCTTAGAGAACTACTCCCTCTCTAGGTGTCTCAAATGTATATATGAAATATACATGTTAATAAACTTCTGTTTGTCTCTTGATAATCTGTTCTTTTTTGTTACAGGGGTCCATCCCAACTAAAAATCTTGGAGGATGGAAGAACAAATTATTTTGCTTTCCCTACAGATGGATGGATGGATGAATGGATGAATGAATGAGTGATTGGATAGATGGGTGGATAGATGGATGAATGAATCAATTAGTGAATGGATGGATGGATGAGTGGACAGATGAGTGGAATGGAATGGATGTAGTGGATGGATGGACGGGATAAAAAAAGTGGACGGATTGAATAGATGAGTGGACGGATGGATGATGGATGGATGGACGGATAAATAAGTGGATGGATGAATAGAAGAGTGGATGGATGGATGGTGGATGAATGGTGGATGGGTAGTGGATGAATGGATAGATAGATAAATGAATGGATTGATAGTTGAATGATGAATGAATGGATAGATAGATGAACCAATTCTGGTATTACTAGCTCTTATGTAAAGCAGTAAGGAATAGAAAAGAGAAAGGAGAGCCTCTTCTGTGGGATGAGGGACAACTTCTAATTGATTTTCAGATTTCACAGACCCCAGTCCTGTCTTGTTTCCCAGCCCAATCTGTCCTCCCCTTTTCCTATCACTTTAGCCCATGCCCCTTTGTTCTCTCCCTTGCTTCTTTATCATTGACTTTGGGTGTCTCTCTGGCTCCCCTGCTCCGCTGGACACTTGACCCTGGTTCTTATGGGTGACCAACCCTGTCCAACGACCCCATAATTCATAGTGAAGAGAGTCTCAGATTTTAGATCCCAAAAATTGTATCCCTGTCTGTCTGGAACTTTGGCACATTTTCCAAGAACAAAGAAGCACTTAATGGGCATCTTAGTAAAGAGGAAAATGAGGAAGGTAAAGATGGCTGAGAAGAGGCCATGATTCTCATGCATGAGTCCACTGTCTGGGAGCCAAACCACATTGTCATCTGGGGAGAGGAGAGAAAGCCACACACCCTTGTAAAGATGGATGAAATGTGCTCAGAAATGGTGTAGGAGAGAAAACCAGAGGAAGGACATATTTATTGAGTGCCTAGAATATGTCCTACACACATCTTTCAACAGCTCCTAGAAGAGAGGTACTAGTAGCCTCATTTCACAGGGAGGAAACTGAGGCAGCCAGAAAGCAATAACACGCAGAAAATCTAGCTAATAAGGGGGCTAAGCCAGAGTTTAAGGCTAAGTCTCTCTAAAACCTTTGCCCTTCTTAGAATGCTGGACTGTGTCTCCTGAATGATTTGAAGGGAAATAAACAGGGCAATGACAAAAATGGAGCTGGAGATGCCAAAGGCAGGGCAAGCCCACGGCCCTCTTCCCTGGTTGCACACACAGCCCTTTAGTTGAAACTGTCGAGGAACCTGTGAAAAAGCAGCCTGGGGTTGAGCCTTTTCACAGGAGCAGCAGACGCTGGGTTCCCTGCTGCAGTGAGATGATGTTAGCCCAGTATGTGACAGCGATTAATAGCTTATTTCTCAAATCAGCCTATTAGAAATAATCGTGCCGGCAACCATAGGCCATTAATCTGCATTGGAACCCAACCCGCACAGCACAGGCTGACATGTGGATGAAATCTTCAGAGATACACAGGCGGATAAATTTTATGCACAGAAAACATTGCTATGCAGTAGTAGGGAGCAAGGATGGGGATCAGAGAGTATCCCAGGCAGGATCTGAAACTTGGGGGACATAACCCTGAGGGACCATATGGGGATGGGGAGCTGGGCTTTCTTCCTAAGGTCCAAGGATGACCCCACACAGGAGTGACCACCTGGAATGCTGTGTTCAGGGGGATTTTGAAGTCCATAATCAGTTGCTGTATTAGTCTGTTCTCACACTGCTAACAAAGACTTATCAAAGACTGGGAAATTTATCAAGAAAAGAGGTTTAATGGACAGTTCCATATGACTGGGGTGGCCTCACAATCATGGTGGAAGGCGAATGAGGAGCAGTGATGTCTTATATGGCGGCAGGCAAGAGAGCATGTGCACAGGAACTCCCCTTTATGAAACCATCAGATCTCATGAGACTTATTCACTATCACAGGAACAGCACGGGAAAACTCACCCCATGATTCAATTACCTCCCACTGGGTCCCTCTCATGACACGTGGGGATTATTGCAATTCAAGGTGAGATTTGGGTGGGGACACAGAGCCAAGTCAGATCAGTTGCATTTTCTGCCATGGGAAATGGTGGGCAAATGAAGGCATGAGTGCCTTGAATTTGATGTCCCTGGACTAGGGGCATACCCAGGGTCCAGAAGGAGCATCCCCCAGCAGGGCAGGATATTTTATCACTGATCTTGTGTAGAATTGTCAACACGTGTTAATAAGAGAAAGGAGATGGACTGTGAATTGGTGTCACTACTGTTTCTAAATTCTCTACAGGGAAGGCCTGTCTCATTGCTGCTTGAGGGCAGGCCATTTCCACTGCCCCTCTCCACTTAGTGCCCGCACATGTGTGTGCTCTGCCGTGGGTCTTCCCGCCAGTCTCCCAGTGCCTCTGTGTCCTTGGGAGTTCTGGCTCTTCTCTTCCTTACCTCCACTTTTAAGCCTCAGAGCTTCAGATACTACAGAGGCCCAGAGGGAAGGAGGGACAGCAGGGTCTCAGGCTGAGGTCTGACCACAGAGACAAACCCAGAGTCTGGAATTCCAAAGGGCTTGCTGGAGCCACTACAGCAAGCCTTTTCTTCAAAGCCTGGCTTTTCATATGGCCTTAGTGGACAAGTAAAAGGAGAAATCTTTCCCACATCTTTTCCCTGAGATTTTAGGACCTTGATTTAGTTAATGAAGGGCCACTTCTGCCTCAGACTCACTTCCCTGGGTGCTCCAGCCTTCTCTCCAGCCTATTCCGTGGGCTGCTGGTTCCTCGCTGTCTAGCACTCCCCTTCACCAAGCATCAGTGTCACTAGGGTACCATTAGGTATCATTCTCTGGCTTCTGAGCCAAAGGCTTCCATGTCCTCCCTCAGAGCAAGGGAGCTGAGCCTTCCAGAGGCACCAGTCAGGGGACTGCTCCCTGACAGTCTGCCTTCAACTGTGCACAAGAGACTCTTCCTCAGCTCCTTGCCTTGGTTGACCCCCGGGTCTCTGCCCTGGACCTGTCCAGTCTTTTCTGAGTCATTCCCTGGCCTCTCACTTGCCTCTTTATGTGGGCATCATCTTGGCTGGACATCTGGGTAGGTCCAAGGGCCCCATGAAGCATTCAGATCATGGCCACGATGCACTGGCTCACTCCTCCCACCTCCCCGTGAAAGTTGCAGTAGCTGCACTTTGGTTACAAATTGACAACACCTTTCATGGCCATCCCCTGGTTCTTAAATACAAGCCTGTAGCGTGCAGGTGTGCAGAAGGCATAGCTATTTCTGAACAAAGTCATGACAACATAGGAAAGTCTGAACTTAGCAAGCAGATAAATAAAGGGGCAATTACCCACGTGATGGAAGGATTATTTCAAAGAGCACATCTCCCTCAGGCAACCTGGCTTATATCTAACTTTTCAGAAAAGCAACTGCTGTAAAAAAAAATAAAAAAAAAAAAAAAAAAAAAAAAAAAGCACTTGTACATGAAATAGACCCATACGGAGATAGGCACAATTGAATTGGCTGATTTCTCTGGTGTGGCTGAACTTTTGCCAAGGACTGACTCTAGGCACAGATGTCACCTGAATTGTCTCAGCGACGAGACTGTCGTCTACAGAACTGGTGACTCCCATGCTCATGAGCGGCTCAGAATGAATCCAGAAACTCATGGCTCTGGCGGATCTTTATCACTATTTTTTAAATTTCCAAGTGTGTGACTCATGGTAGATGCTCATTCGGGTGGCTCAGACATTTTCCCCTACAGGAGAATATATGGAAAAGAGAACAACACCCCACCTTCAACACCCTCCAGCTGCACGATCCTCGCACCACCCGACAAAACAACCCAGCTCCCCTCACCACCCACTGAGAGGTTTCCCGTGGAGGAATGTGCGAATGATCACGAACAACTGCTAAGTATTTCCCATAGCCTGCAACACAGCTGCCCTGCTCCCGTGGAAGTCCCTGTGCATTTCAGCCTCTTGTTAGTCTACGCTCTCCTCCCCACTCCCAGCCCATGCCTGATGTAAAAGGGTCCCCTAGTTCCACTTTTCCTCTGAATGTCCTGCTCTCACAGCCATGCCGGGTCCCCCTTTTGCTGCTTAAAAGTACATATTCTACTGTAATACATACTGCTTTGGGCAGTTCAGAGAAAACAATCCAGGGAAAAGCAAGGTCTTAGTTGTAGCTTTTCAATGCCCAGGCAAAAGAGGTTTTGAAAAATGTCCCTGACTATTCCTTTTTGTACTGAGAGCACATCGTCAAAGTCCCCTTTTCTCCTCCTCCAGATGGCCCTTTCTCAAGCCTCACCATTTCCCCATTACAGGGGAAAGAGAGGAAATTTCGAGGAGAACGTGATGGTAGATTGCACGGAGCAGGGAAAGTCCATTTTCGGGAGGAAAGCCTGAAATGACACTGTACCTTCTTATCCTGCCAGAGGGTCAGAGCAGAAAAGCCTCCTTTTTTTGTTATTGTTGTTTGGCTGGTTGGTTTTTATTTTTATTTTGGAGACAGAGTTTCGCTCTTGTTGCCCAGGCTGGAGTACAATGGTGCAATCTTGGCTCACCACAACCTCTGCCTCCTGGGTTCAAGCGATTCTCCTGCCTCAGCCTCCCGAGTGACTGGGATTACAGGCACCTGCCACCATGCCCGGCTAATTTTGTATTATTATTATTATTATTATTATTATTATTATTATTAGAGATGGAGTCTCACTCCGTTGCCCAGGCTGGAGTGCAGTGGCACGATCTCTGCTCACTGCAAGCTCTGCCTCCTGGGTTCACACCATTCTCCTGCCTCAGCCTCCCGAGTAGCTGGGACTACAGGCACCCACCCCCACGTCTGGCTAATTTTT